>NC_083582.1:7038377-7245877 GCF_027579695.1 Neoarius graeffei | reverse complement strand
GCAGCTCAAAAAACATTAATACCAGTTTAACCAATCAGACTGTCAATCAAAAACCATTAATACCAGGTTAACTAATCAGGCTAAAGTTGATAAACCATTAATATCAGTTTAACCAATCAGCCTACAGCTCAAAAACCATTAATACCAGTTTAACCAATCAAACTGTCAATCAAAAACTATTAATACCAGTTTAACCAATCAGACTGCAGCTCAAAAAACATTAATACCAGTTTAACCAATCAGACTGCAGCTCAAAACCATTAATACCAGTTTAACCAATCAGACTGTCAATCAAAAACCATTAATACCAGTTTAACCAAACAGATAGTCGATCAAAAACCATTAATACCAGTTTAACCAAACAGACTGCAGCTCAAAACCATTAATACCAGTTTAACCAATCAGACTGCAACTCAAAAACCATTAATACCAGTTTAACCAATCAGACTGCAGCTCAAAAAACATTAATACCAGTTTAACCAATCAGACTGCAACTCAAAAAACATTAATACCAGTTTAACCAACCAGACTGTCAATCAAAAACCATTAATACCAGTTTAACCAAACAGATAGTCGATCAAAAACCATTAATACCAGTTTAACCAATCAGACTGCAGCTCAAAACCATTAATACCAGTTTAACCAATCAGACTGCAACTCAAAAACCATTAATACCAGTTTAACCAATCAGACTGCAGCTCAAAAAACATTAATATCAGTTTAACCAATCAGACTGCAGCTCAAAAAACATTACCAGATTAACCAATCAGACTGTCAATCAAAAACCATTAATACCAGTTAAACCAATCAGACTGCAACTCAAAAACCATTAATACCAGGTTAACTAATCAGACTGTCAATCAAAAAACATTTAACCAATCAGACTGCAGCTCAAAAACCATTAATACAAGTTTAACCAATCAAGCTGTCAATCAAAAACTATTAATACCAGTTTAACCAATCAGACTGCAACTCAAAAACCATTAATACCAGTTTAACGAACCAGACTGTCGATCAAAAACCATTAATACCAGTTTAACCAATCAGACTGCAACTCAAAAACCATTAATACCAGTTTAACCATTCAGACTGCAGCTCAAAACCATTAATACCAGTTTAACCAATCAGACTGCAACTCAAAAAACATTAATACCAGTTTAACCAACCAGACTGTCAATCAAAAACCATTAATACTAGTTTAACCAAACAGACTGCAGCTCAAAACCATTAATACCAGTTTAACCAATCAGACTGCAGCTCAAAAACCTTTAATACCAGTTTAACCAATCAGACTGCAGCTCAAAAAACATTAATACCAGTTTAACCAATCAGACTGCAGCTCAAAAACATTACCAGCTTAACCAATCAGACTGTCAATCAAAAACCATTAATACCAGTTTAACCAATCAGAATGCAACTCAAAAACCATTAATACCAGTTTAACCAATCAGACTGTCGATCAAAAACCATTAATACCAGTTTAACCAAACAGACTGCAGCTCAAAACCATTAATACCAGTTTAACCAACCAGACTGTCGATCAAAAACCATTAATACCAGTTTAACCAATAAGACTGCAGCTCAAAACCATTAATACCAGTTTAACCAATCAGACTGCAACTCAAAAACCATTAATACCAGTTTAACTAATCAGACTGTCAATCAAAAACCATTTAACCAATCAGACTGCAGCTCAAAAACCGTTAATACCAGTTTAACCAATCAAGCTGTCAATCAAAAACTATTAATACCAGTTTAACCAATCAGACTGCAGCTCAAAACCATTAATACCAGTTTAACCAATCAGACTGTCAATCAAAAACCATTAATACCAGTTTAACCAAACAGACTGCAGCTCAAAACCATTAATACCAGTTTAACCAATCAAACTGTCAATCAAAAACTATTAATACCAGTTTAACCAATCAGACTGCAACTCAAAAAAAAAAAACCAGTTTAACCATTCAGATTGCAGCTCAAAACCATTAATACCAGTTTAACCAATCAGACTGCAGCTCAAAACCATTAATACCAGTTTAACCAATCAGACTGCAACTCAAAACCATTAATACCAGTTTAACCAAACAGACTGTCGATCAAAAACCATTAATACCAGTTTAACCAATCAGACTGCAGCTCAAAACCATTAATACCAGTTTAACCAATCAGACTGCAACTCAAAAACCATTAATACCAGGTTAACTAATCAGACTGTCAATCAAAAACCATTTAACCAATCAGACTGCAGCTCAAAAACCGTTAATACCAGTTTAACCAATCAAGCTGTCAATCAAAAACTATTAATACCAGTTTAACCAATCAGACTGCAACTCAAAAACCATTAATACCAGTTTAACCAATCAAACTGTCAATCAAAAACTATTAATACCAGTTTAACCAATCAGACTGCAACTCAAAAACCATTAATACCAGTTTAACCAATCAAACTGTCAATCAAAAACTATTAATACCAGTTTAACCAATCAGACTGCAACTCAAAAAAAAAATACCAGTTTAACCATTCAGATTGCAGCTCAAAACCATTAATACCAGTTTAACCAATCAGACTGCAGCTCAAAACCATTAATACCAGTTTAACCAATCAGACTGCAACTCAAAAAAAAAAAAACCAGTTTAACCATTCAGATTGCAGCTCAAAACCATTAATACCAGTTTAACCAATCAGACTGCAGCTCAAAACCATTAATACCAGGTTAACTAATCAAACTCTCAATCAAAAACTATTAATACCAGTTTAACCAATCAGACTGCAGCTCAAAAAACATTACCAGCTTAACCAATCAGACTGTCAATCAAAAACCATTAATACCAGTTTAACCAATCAGACTGCAGCTCAAAACCATTAATACCAGTTTAACCAATCAGACTGTCAATCAAAAACCATTAATACCAGTTTAACCAATCAGACTGCAGCTCAAAACCATTAATACCAGTTAAACCAATCAGACTGCAGCTCAAAACCATTAATACCAGTTTAACCAACCAGACTGTCGATCAAAAACCATTAATACCAGTTTAACCAATCAGAATGCAGCTCAAAACCATTAATACCTGTTTAACCAATCAGACTGCAACTCAAAAACCATTAATACCAGGTTAACTAATCAGACTGTCAATCAAAAACCATTTAACCAATCAGACTGCAGCTCAAAAACCATTAATACCAGTTTAACCAATCAAGCTGTCAATCAAAAACTATTAATACCAGTTTAACCAATCAGACTGCAACTCAAAAAACATTAATACCAGTTTAACCAATCAGACTGCAGCTCAAAAAACATTACCCGCTTAACCAATCAGACTGTCAATCAAAAACCATTAATACCAGTTTAACCAATCAGACTGCAGCTCAAAACCATTAATACCAGTTTAACCAATCAGACTGTCAATCAAAAACCATTAATACCAGTTTAACCAATCAGACTGCAACTCAAAAACCATTAATACCAGTTTAACCAAACAGACAGTCGATCAAAAACCATTAATACCAGTTTAACCAATCAGACTGCAGCTCAAAACCATTAATACCAGTTTAACCAATCAGACTGCAGCTCAAAAACACATTAGTTAAACTGGTGTTAATCAGGCTAAAGTTGATAAACCATTAATACCTGTTTAACCAATCAGACTGCAGTTCATAAACCAATAATTCCAGTTTAACCAATCAGACTGTCAATCAAAAACCATTAATACCAGTTTAACCAATCAGACTTTTGATCAAAAAACATTAATTCCAGTTTAACCGATCAGACTGCAGTTCGTAAACTATTAATACCAGTTTAACCAATCAGACTGCAGCTCATAAACCATTAATACCAGTTTAACCAATCAGACTGTCAATCAAAAACCATTAATACCAGTTTAACCAATCAGACTGCAACTCAAAAACCATTAATACCAGTTTAACCAAACAGACAGTCGATCAAAAACCATTAATACCAGTTTAACCAATCAGACTGCAGCTCAAAACCATTAATACCAGTTTAACCAATCAGACTGCAACTCAAAAAAAAAAATACCAGTTTAACCATTCAGATTGCAGCTCAAAACCATTAATACCAGTTTAACCAATCAGACTGCAGCTCAAAACCATTAATACCAGTTTAACCAACCAGACTGCAGCTCAAAACCATTAATACCAGGTTAACTAATCAAACTCTCAATCAAAAACTATTAATACCAGTTTAACCAATCAGACTGCAACTCAAAAAACATTAATACCAGTTTAACCAATCAAAAACTATTAATACCAGTTTAACCAATCAGACTGCAGCTCAAAAAACATTACCAGCTTAACCAATCAGACTGTCAATCAAAAACCATTAATACCAGTTTAACCAATCAGACTGCAGCTCAAAACCATTAATACCAGTTTAACCAATCAGACTGTCAATCAAAAACCATTAATACCAGTTTAACCAATCAGACTGCAACTCAAAACCATTAATACCAGTTTAACCAACCAGACTGTCGATCAAAAACCATTAATACCAGTTTAACCAATCAGACTGCAGCTCAAAACCATTAATACCAGTTAAACCAATCAGACTGCAGCTCAAAACCATTAATACCAGTTTAACCAACCAGACTGTCGATCAAAAACCATTAATACCAGTTTAACCAATCAGAATGCAGCTCAAAACCATTAATACCAGTTTAACCAATCAGACTGCAACTCAAAAACCATTAATACCAGGTTAACTAATCAGACTGTCAATCAAAAACCATTTAACCAATCAGACTGCAGCTCAAAAACCATTAATACCAGTTTAACCAATCAAGCTGTCAATCAAAAACTATTAATACCAGTTTAACCAATCAGACTGCAACTCAAAAAACATTAATACCAGTTTAACCAATCAAAAACTATTAATACCAGTTTAACCAATCAGACTGCAGCTCAAAACCATTAATACCAGTTTAACCAATCAGACTGCAGCTCAAAAACACATTAGTTAAACTGGTGTTAATCAGGCTAAAGTTGATAAACCATTAATACCTGTTTAACCAATCAGACTGCAGTTCATAAACCAATAATTCCAGTTTAACCAATCAGACTGTCAATCAAAAACCATTAATACCAGTTTAACCAATCAGACTTTTGATCAAAAAACATTAATTCCAGTTTAACCGATCAGACTGCAGTTCGTAAACTATTAATACCAGTTTAACCAATCAGACTGCAGCTCATAAACCATTAATACCAGTTTAACCAATCAGACTGTCAATCAAAAACCATTAATACCAGTTTAACCAATCAGACTGCAACTCAAAAACCATTAATACCAGTTTAACCAAACAGACAGTCGATCAAAAACCATTAATACCAGTTTAACCAATCAGACTGCAGCTCAAAACCATTAATACCAGTTTAACCAATCAGACTGCAACTCAAAAAAAAAAAATACCAGTTTAACCATTCAGATTGCAGCTCAAAACCATTAATACCAGTTTAACCAATCAGACTGCAGCTCAAAACCATTAATACCAGTTTAACCAACCAGACTGCAGCTCAAAACCATTAATACCAGGTTAACTAATCAAACTCTCAATCAAAAACTATTAATACCAGTTTAACCAATCAGACTGCAACTCCAAAAACATTAATACCAGTTTAACCAATCAAAAACTATTAATACCAGTTTAACCAATCAGACTGCAGCTCAAAAAACATTACCAGCTTAACCAATCAGACTGTCAATCAAAAACCATTAATACCAGTTTAACCAATCAGACTGCAGCTCAAAACCATTAATACCAGTTTAACCAATCAGACTGTCAATCAAAAACCATTAATACCAGTTTAACCAATCAGACTGCAACTCAAAACCATTAATACCAGTTTAACCAACCAGACTGTCGATCAAAAACCATTAATACCAGTTTAACCAATCAGACTGCAGCTCAAAACCATTAATACCAGTTAAACCAATCAGACTGCAGCTCAAAACCATTAATACCAGTTTAACCAACCAGACTGTCGATCAAAAACCATTAATACCAGTTTAACCAATCAGAATGCAGCTCAAAACCATTAATACCAGTTTAACCAATCAGACTGCAACTCAAAAACCATTAATACCAGGTTAACTAATCAGACTGTCAATCAAAAACCATTTAACCAATCAGACTGCAGCTCAAAAACCATTAATACCAGTTTAACCAATCAAGCTGTCAATCAAAAACTATTAATACCAGTTTAACCAATCAGACTGCAACTCAAAAAACATTAATACCAGTTTAACCAATCAAAAACTATTAATACCAGTTTAACCAATCAGACTGCAGCTCAAAAAACATTACCAGCTTAACCAATCAGACTGTCAATCAAAAACCATTAATACCAGTTTAACCAATCAGACTGCAGCTCAAAAACCATTAATACCAGTTTAACCAATCAAAAACTATTAAAACCAGTTTAACCAATCAGACTGCAGCTCAAAAAACATTACCAGCTTAACCAATCAGACTGTCAATCAAAAACCATTAATACCAGTTTAACCAATCAGACTGCAGCTCAAAACCATTAATACCAGTTTAACCAATCAGACTGTCAATCAAAAACCATTAATACCAGTTTAACCAATCAGACTGCAACTCAAAAACCATTAATACCAGTTTAACCAAACAGACAGTCGATCAAAAACCATTAATACCAGTTTAACCAATCAGACTGCAGCTCAAAACCATTAATACCAGTTTAACCAATCAGACTGCAGCTCAAAAACACATTAGTTAAACTGGTGTTAATCAGGCTAAAGTTGATAAACCATTAATACCTGTTTAACCAATCAGACTGCAGTTCATAAACCAATAATTCCAGTTTAACCAATCAGACTGTCAATCAAAAACCATTAATACCAGTTTAACCAATCAGACTTTTGATCAAAAAACATTAATTCCAGTTTAACCGATCAGACTGCAGTTCGTAAACTATTAATACCAGTTTAACCAATCAGACTGCAGCTCATAAACCATTAATACCAGTTTAACCAATCAGACTGTCAATCAAAAACCATTAATACCAGTTTAACCAATCAGACTGCAACTCAAAAACCATTAATACCAGTTTAACCAAACAGACAGTCGATCAAAAACCATTAATACCAGTTTAACCAATCAGACTGCAGCTCAAAACCATTAATACCAGTTTAACCAATCAGACTGCAACTCAAAAACACATTAGTTAAACTGGTATTAATCAGGCTAAAGTTGATAAACCATTAATACCTGTTTAACCAATCAGACTGCAGTTCATAAACCAATAATTCCAGTTTAACCAATCAGACTTTTGATCAAAAAACATTAATTCCAGTTTAACCAATCAGACTGCAGTTCGTAAACTATTAATACCAGTTTAACCAATCAGACTGCAGCTCATAAACCATTAATACCAGTTTAACCAATCAGACTGTCAATCAAAAACCATTAATACCAGTTTAACCAATCAGACTGCAACTCAAAAACCATTAATACCAGTTTAACCAAACAGACAGTCGATCAAAAACCATTAATACCAGTTTAACCAATCAGACTGCAGCTCAAAACCATTAATACCAGTTTAACCAATCAGACTGCAACTCAAAAACACATTAGTTAAACTGGTATTAATCAGACTAAAGTTGATAAACCATTAATACCTGTTTAACCAATCAGACTGCAGTTCATAAACCAATAATTCCAGTTTAACCAATCAGACTGTCAATCAAAAACCATTAATACCAGTTTAACCAATCAGACTGTTGATCAAAAAACATTAATTCCAGTTTAACCAATCAGACTGCAGTTCGTAAACTATTAATACCAGTTTAACCAATCAGACTGCAGCTCATAAACCATTAATACCAGTTTAACCAATCAGACTGCAGTTCGTAAACTATTAATACCAGTTTAACCAATCAGACTGCAGTTCCCACCCACTGTGGCCAATCATGCTATAAAAGTGAAGATTAAAGGCCTTTACACAGCAGATACGACATGAAATTGTGATGCAAAAATACGAAAAATTAATGTGCGAAATTTTCACACATCGTACGCACTCTGAGTCTGATGTGTATTTTTAAATGCTTCACATTCTGTTTCGTGCTCGTTTCACACCGGTTTCACGGTGCGACGGTCAGCAGTGTCCTGCGTGAGCGATGGAGTCGTCTAGCAGTGAAAAAGACATAATAATTACAGACGACATCCTCTCAAGGTAGAGAAGGTTTTGTATACACTCGAGGTTTTGCCGGCTTTTTTCAGCTCGCCAGACATCAGTGGAACCCAGTGGAGCCCTCATCTGACTGGTCATGTGATCATTTTCCAGTGGGAAATTTGTTCCAAACAAGACGGCTCTGAATTTATTTTTTATCGTACCGAACTTCATTCTTGGTGCGTACAGACTAATAGGAACACATTTACATTTTTTTTTTTTATTCCATAGACATTCACTGGATATGAGCAATCGTGTGCTCTGATTGGCTACTCTACTACCAGGATATCAGCTCATATACCATGAGTAGAGAAAAACAAAATGGCAGAGCGTGTTGCTGAACCAACCGAGGATGAAATAAAAACTCAACTCGAAAACAAAAATACAAAAAAAAAAAAAGCGCAACAAAATATGGAATAAAAGTATTTGATGGTACGGGTAATAACATATCTTTTTTTATTTTTCAAGAATTATTATCACATTTTTCACAAATTGCTTCTGTCATTTCGCCGGTTTGTTTACATTCTAAGCAGAAATTATTTTGTCGGATGTTTTGTATAAAGTTTTTATTGACTGAATTTGCAAAAAATCAAAATAAAAATGCTCTGTTTCTCAAAATCCAATGAATGTGGATAGAATAAAACAGTTATTCCACTCAATCTCGCCATACGGCTTATAGCTATCAGCTCATGTACGACCCGATTTCGTGGAATAACTGTTAAATATATTATAATGACCTGCATGATTTTGTACAAATAGTTCATCTGAAAATTCAGACTCGGTGAGCAACGGTCTGAGAGCTCAACTTCTAAAAGGAAAGTCCTTTCCTCTTTGTATTTGATGCATAATGTAAAAAACAAGATCGACTGTGAGCGACTGCTCACTTGCGTATCCCCCCCCGCTTAGATCAGAACGCAAGCAATCGAAGGAATAGGACACTTATTATGAATGTTGACTTTAACAAATAATTAACCCTGAAACATGTAAGTAAAGAGCAGCGTCTCTCCCCAGGGATTTCAAACAGCATCCTGGGAAACTGTCATTCTGAAATAGCATTTTGCTTCTTGAAATGGTGTCAAAATCCACCCTATATGTTTCATAAATACATTCAGTCGGTAAACAGGAAGTCGATGTGCGACAGACCTAAAAACGGGACACACAGTATAGAACCCCAAGCTGAAGCTCGGTACCAAGTAGCAAGTGGCTATGATTTGTGGTTGCTGAGAAAAGTGTTACCAAAATTTTGTAAATCCACGCTATATGTTTCGTAAATACATTCAGTCGGTAAACAGGAAGTCGATGTGTGACAGACCTGAAAATGGTATACATGGTATAGAACCCCAAGCTGAAGTTTGGTACCAAGTGGCTATGATTGGTGGTTGCTGAGAAAAAGGGTGTTTTGGAAGGACGGAGATACGGACGGACAGAGGTAAACCAGTATTCCTTTTCACCTTTGGAGCGGGGGTATAAAAAATTAAATTAAATTTAAATTCCCATCTCGTATCAATAACAAACAAGAAGACAGAGTCATCTAGACAGAGTCCCCCGCCCTATATACCAACTATATACCAAGTTTTAAGATATTATTTGTCGCATTTTTCAAGTTCTGCTGCAGGAAACCAACCCGACCTCTTTACACTGACCTCAGCAACCCATGGCATAAACCCACTGGACATTTTCATTTTTAGTTCAGCTAAAAATGAACATTTCTCACTTTTCTTAGTATCAAAAGGCACATATACACTACCGTTCAAAAGTTTAGGGTCACCCAGACAATTTTGTGTTTTCCATGAAAAGTCACACTTTTATTTCCCACCATAAGTTGTAAAATGAATAGAAAATATAGTCAAGACATTTTTCTGGCCATTTTGAGCATTTAATCGACCCCACAAATGGGATGCTCCAGAAACTCAATCTGCTCAAAGGAAGGTCAGTTTTATAGCTTTTCTAAAGAGCTAAACTGTTTTCAGCTGTGCTAACATGATTGTACAAGGGTTTTCTAATCATCCATTAGCCTTCTGAGGCAATGAGCAAACACATTGTACCATTAGAACACTGGAGTGAGAGTTGCTGGAAATGGGCCTCTATACACCTATGGAGATATTGCACCAAAAACCAGACATTTGCAGCTAGAATAGTCATTTAGCACATTAGCAATGTATAGAGTGGATTTCTGATTAGTTTAAAGTCATCTTCATTGAAAAGAACAGCACTTTTCTTTCAAAAATAAGGACATTTCAAAGTGACCCCAAACTTTTGAACGGTCCTGTACATTACTGAATCAACACATATACCAAGGGTGGCACGGTGGTGTAATGGTTAGCGCTGTCGCCTCACAGCAAGAAGGTCCGGGTTCGAGCCCGGTGGCTGGCGAGGGCCTTTCTGTGCGGAGTTTGCATGTTCTCCCCGTGTCCGCGTGGGTTTCCTCCGGGTGCTCCGGTTTCCCCCACAGTCCAAAGACATGCAGGTTAGGTTAACTGGTGACTCTAAATTGACCGTAGGTGTGAATGTGAGTGTGAATGGTTGTCTGTGTCTATGTGTCAGCCCTGTGATGACCTGGCGACTTGTCCAGGGTGTACCCCGCCTTTCGCCCGTAGTCAGCTGGGATAGGCTCCAGCTCGCCTGCGACCCTGTAGAACAGGACAAAGCAGCTACAGATAATGAGATGAGATGAGACATACTGTATACCAACTTCCAAGACCAAACCACTCATAGCTTTCAAGTTCTGCTCCGGAAACAAAACCTGCCCCTAAGACTAACCTGAGAGACTGAGTCTGAAATTGTTTCCAGGAAAACATGAAAAATTCTCAAATTTTTTAGTATGAAAAGGCAAATCTACATCACCTTGTTAACATGTATACCGAGTTTCAAATCCGTATCATGAATAGTTTTGGATATATGCTCCGGAAACCAACATTGCTCTTAGAAACCAAGTCAAAATCTATTTTTTATGTAAAAATTTGAAAAATACTTAAAAAAAAAATCCAAAATAGCAAAAGACACCAGTTCACATGTTGCTTGACATGTATGCAAAGTTCCATGAAGATATCTTCAGTAGTTTTAAAGATATGGCTCGGAAACAAAAACGTGACTGGACGGACGGACGGAACCCGTTTCTATATCCCGGGATAAACAGTAATATCATAGAAACTTTAGTAAAGGAGAAAAAAAATACATGTAGTTTTTAAAACTATTCATTGCTACAATTATATTAATAATATTTAATAATAATTTATTTATTATGTAGCATTTTTTAAAAATTTGCCTAAAATCTCAAAAATCTTTACATAAAAGTTTAAAAGTGAAGAACAAAACAATGCACAGCAACTTTTACAAGGACAAAAGAAATGAAAAAAAATAACATGAAAACAAATTCAAACAATAAATCACTTCATAAATCTTGCGAAAGGATTTAGCAATTAGCGTTATTTAGTTTCCCTGTTAAGGCACAAAACACCTTTATCATCTTCATCAGTCATCACCATGACTCTCAAACACATCCACTACCTTCAGCCTCGTATTTAAAAAAAAAGCTGATGTAGCCACGTGCTCATGCCTTCTGCATCCTATTAGCTCTAAAGGGATTTCAGGGATTTAAGACTATTATTACTCCAGTGGAGAAGGAAAGTAGAGTGAAAATAAAGAGTTGGAGTCCCTTTATGGTCTAAAGTTAGACCATACAGAAAATGTTACCAGATGCGATAACCAAGAAATGTTTGGTTTGGGCCAAACTAAAATATTGTACCGATGGGTCTCATGGCATATATTACAGAATACCTTACAGATCCTTTTTTCTCTTCATTAGACGTTCTCCAGGATAGCTAGTTATAAGATAGCTAGTTATAACAGATTTAATTTACATTTTGAAATGTTGTCCCCATGAAAAAGATATCAAATCACTGAAAGCAGAAGGTTATACACATGCCATAGCTTCCACGAGCTGTCTCGATCACACAAACACAAGCATCGAGTGCATATTTAGCTCAAGATTTTCATGATGTAACTGTAGCTCAAGTGAATTCAATGCACACATTTCAAAACATTCAAGCCGAGTTCCCAAAATGTATCCAGTTTATGAAGAGTGGTATGAAAAGTCCAAAAATGTCGCTTTCAAATGAAGTTGCTTTAGTGGAAAGAATGTGAAAATCTCCCAAAGTTTTAAACAAGCAAAGGTGTAATTTATGTGCAGCAGCGATCTAAACCTAAATTGTTACAATCACCAGACAAGGTATATACGGAATATACAGAAGCTAAATCTAGAGACTTGAGACAGGAAAAGAAAAGGATGAAGTGAAGAATTTTTTTTACTTGTATCTGGTGAAGCCATGGTGGAAACAATGACCGGAGGACCAGTACGGCGACTCATCTTATTATTCGGGTTAAGAGTCTGAGACTGGACGGTGGTACCCGTAGGCACGACTGCACTCTCCACAGCAGAAACCCCCTTCCTCAAGAGCTGGGGACTGGGGTGAGCGCCTGGGGTTTGAGGCATATGAGGCAGACTAGGTGCTCTCTTCATCAACTCTATAGGCGTATAGGTGCTGGAGAAAGCTTTGGGTACGAGACCAGGGGTACCCAAACTCCCTGGCTGCTGTGGCTGAAGGTGGCTTGACATTGGCAGACCAGTATGAGGATTATACATCGCTAGCGGTCGTGTCTGCGTCAAGGAAGTGCTATACGCCCCAGGATTGACCGGAAGTCCACCAGCAGAACGCACCCCAGGATAGCTTGTAGTTTCTAACAGATGTTGAGAAGGTGCACTGCTTGGTCTGCGGTTGATAAACTCGCTTACCCTTGGAGACACGGTCTGCAGGGTAGTTGAGGGCTGCTGCAAGAGGTGGGAGTCCATGGCCAAACCTTGAGACTGCGTGTAGAGATCGTTACGGTGGCTGAAGCTGTTAGAGCGGCCACGTATTGCTGGTGCTCCAGTGCCTCCTGTCTTGCAGTTAAGCACCACCCTGGATAGTACCCGGGTCTGGCCAAGGTTTGGAGCTACAGAGCGAATATCATGATCTTCCATCATGGACAGCATGGTAGTAGAGTCAAAGCCTTGCTGCAACAGAAGGGTTATGGTGCTTTCAGACAGACCCTCGCTACGTAGATATGTTAGGAAAGCTGGATCCACAGCCCTCTTTGGGTCCATAGTAACAGCTGCTGATGGGTGGTGGGTTGTGATCCCAGCTGTGAGCTGAGCTGGTGTAGCAGCCACTATAGCTGCATTGGCATCATAGGCAGGATCATAGGGCATCCTCTGAGCAGGTACACTACCATAAGCAGACACTCCTCGAGGTACACTTCCATCAACAACAGGAGTGGGTGTAGGATCCATCATGATGCAGGTGGAGGGAGGGTGGTCAAGATGAAGGCCGCCGTTGACTTCGGTGTAACCAGAATGGCCTGTCAGAGAGGCCTGATCGGCCGCAATCCCGAAACAGGAAGGAGAGGCGGCCCTACTGCGGATACGCTGACTGTCTGGGAAGGCTAAAGAATCCCTGTACAAACGGCTCAACTCATGAGCCATGGGTGGGGGAGGTGGAGGAGGAGGTGGTGGCGGCGGAGGGGGAGGTGGAGCGGGGCCAGGTGTAGGTGCACGAGTAGGATTCCTAGTTTGCCCTTGATCCCACACAGATCTCACCCCTCCTACACCCAGCCCATAATGCGAGCCTGATCTGCTAAGAAGCTGGTGGCTTCCTCTATAAAATCCCTGCAGGTCTTCAGGTGGCTGAGCAGATAAGGCAGTGTCAAACGGGTAATAATCAGGAGGAGGAACAGTGCCCCTAACAGCCATGGCTTCCTCCGGGTGGTTGCTTAATTTAGCTATGGGATCTGTCTTCATGGAAAAATCAGCATACCTTTCAAGGTCACCGTTGTTGTAGAGTTCGTCCTGGCAGCCAAAAAAAAATTTTTCTGGCTCTGGTTCAGGAGACAGCAAGGAGCAGGGTGGCAGAAGAGGATCAAACCAAAGTTTACCGTTGCTCCCAAAGGAGACAGAATTCCTTCGCGACGCAATGTTGACAGAATTGTCAGGAGTCGCACTATCCTGCCACAACCCTCAATCGATCTTAACTCGATCTTGCCAAGGCGAAGACTAAAGCAGCACTACACTATTCTTGAACGGGGAGAAAAGAAAAGAAGGAGTCTGGTGTGGAAAAAAAGGGTTTCCATTTCACCTCTCAGGTTTCAGGCAAAGAAAAAAAAAACATGAGGTATATAGGGATCATTTCACCTGATCTACGGGAGGCATTTTTTCTCTCCCTTCGGGCAATGCTATCATGTAGCCACATATTGCCAGGTAGCCCCTAAATTATTCAGCCCTGGAAACATAAGCATGAGAGGGAGGGGAGAACAAGCAAAATGGGACAAGACATAACACAAAGACACACACCCACACTTACAAAAAATTAAAACCACGCACCTTATGAGGGTGGTCTCTATTCCAGTAAGGGCCACATACAGTAAGAGTCGCGTGTATATTTTGAGTACCGGACTACGATAACTGAGGATGAAGATAAGAGAGGAGGGGTCACGCTAATCCAGTGGGCTTTTTATCCTTTCCTGTGGCAAGGCCATTTTACAAACTACTGCCATTGCCATGAGGGATTAGTCAAAATAAAACCTGCTTAATTCCAGTGGCCCCTGTGGCTTTACTCGAACTAGAGAGAAAATAATATCAATGCCTCATACCACATGTGGTCTCTTTCACTACATTCGTTTGTTATCTAACGATGCCCATTAAGGACTAGTAACTTACACCCTACAGGAAGACGTCAGTCAGGTCATGACATTCATGCCGTACATTCACGGTTCTAAGAAGCCAGTCTGAGAGTTGGTGCTGATCCAAAGGGCATTCATGCAACCCCTTTGTTTCTGCCCAAGTGGACATTTGATATCGCCTTCCTTTTGTTTAGCGTATGGCACAGGCAATCAAGGTATGATATGAGAAACAATAAGCCATGCTTCATGGAAAGTTTTTTGAAATAAATAAATCATATCTTCTCAGAACTTCAAATATAACAAGACTTTTAACTAACTCTGAACTTCATAGAAAAGTATCTTATTACTCAGATGTAATAAATAAAAACCCAATGTACTGCATATTACGGCAGGGGCAGGCCATATGACAGAACGATCAAAGATAGTTCTATGGTACATAATACACTGCCCGGCCACTTTAATAGGAACTTGTTGTTGAGCCCAAGATCCCTGTTCTTGGCTGCAGGACTGGAACCCAATGTGTTGTTCTATTTTTCTGTTGCATGCTGAGATGCTTTTCTGCTCACCACGGTTGTAAAGAGTGATTATATGAGTTACTATATCCTTCCTGACAAAAAAAAGAAGCTCAAACCACCTTGAATTTGTCCATTTTCCTCTGACCTCTCTTATCAACAAGGCGTTTGTTTCCTTCCACCCACAGAACTGTCACTCACTCACTCACTCACTCACTCGATGATGTTTTTTGTTTTTCGCACCATTCTGTGTAAACTCTCGAGACTGTTGTGTGTGAAAACCTCAGGAGATCAGCAGGTTCTGAAATACTCAAACCTCATACTCATCTGGCTCAAACCAACACCCATGCCACAGTGAAAGAAAGTCACACTTAGTTTGATATCACAATTTTTCCCGTTCTGATGTTTGAACATTGTAAATATTAACTGAAGCTCTGGATTTGTATCTGCGCGATTTGATGCATCGTGCTGCTGGCAAGGCTGATTAGAGAACTGCAGGAAACAGAACAGCAGGTGGATGTGTGTTCCTCATAAAGTGGCTGCTGAGAGTACGTTTCATGATGGCTACGTATAGGTTTGTTAATAAACTGCCAGCAAAACAGTGTGTAGCTAGCAGTGTTGCAGTCGAGTCACTAAACCTCGAGTCCGAGTCCAGTCTCGAGTCCACAGTGTTCAAGTCTTTAAAGAAAATTTCGAGTCGAGTCCGAGAACAAGACTCCATCCGCACCATGTGACGGTGTCTGTTGCTGCGTTTATGTGAAAGCGTCTCTGCTACTGTGCCGGACTAACGTTCCTGCTCGACTGCCTCGTTTTAGTTAACAGGCTACGGATAAAAAGCTTGTTCATCGCTCAGCAAGCCCCGCCCACTATCAACGGGGCAAATAACATGAGAGAGGGTTAACACTAGCTCAGGGCTTTTCAAAGTGTGGGGCGCGCCCCCCCTGGGGGGCGCCAGAGTTCTTCAGGGGGGGCGCAACGTGAGAGACAAAATGGATCGGTTTTTAGTACCTAAAGCTACAGTGAGTGAGGAGACAAAGTCTGGGCCAAGCAAAGAAACAGACCCTCCAGGATGTTGCGATTTGCAACTTCAGCGCAAATTCAACCAATCCCCACGAATTCAGGGCGGTGTTGCAATTATATCCAATCACCGCAATTTTCCCGCAAATTTGACCAATCGTTGGCGTCGTTTTGAGGTGACGTCGACAAACTACCTTCCGCCTTACTTCCGTGTGTTCAAGAGAAGCAGCATGCGCGTCGTGTTGCCAGATTGGACGATTTCAAGTGCATTTTGGCGGGTTTTGAACATATTTTGGACTGGAAAATGTCAGCAGTATCTGGCAACACTGAGTGTATGTTTACAGTGAAGGACCGTGTGCACTTTATTTTTTTTTACTTAATACAAGAAATTAATGGATGCCAACATTTTTGCCAAAATGGTATTTTATTTTCCATTGTTTCGGCAGCTTCAGCATCATACTGTGAGATTCTGTTCAACTTGTTTTTTTCTTCTATGAAGCCTGAGCCATTTATTTTATTAGTTTATAATTATTGTTTAATTTAGTCTTCAGGAGAGACTGCCTGCACACAGTACTAGTATTAATAGTTTTTTTTTCTTACATGAAAGCTGAGGCATTTATATTAGATTTTAAGGTAACTTCATGTTGTGCTGTGAGGTTCTCTGCACTTTAACTTTTGAACCAACAGGTGCATTTGGATAAGTAAAGCCTATTTTTCTGCATTTTTGTAGTCCTGGTAATCTTTTATATTGGTAAAGTTGTTTATAGGACCATTTCTCTTTGTTTTTTTAATCAATAGTTTTTCAGTAATAACTTAATATTTAACATATCACTCAATTTTAATCACAAAAAGAGAAAATTGCAACAATTTCTCGCAACTTTCACTTCCTCCCGCAATGTAATCGCAACAAAAACCTAAAAAACACCGCAACTTTCATCGCAATTTTTTTGGAAACCCCCCCCGCAACATCAGACATTTTAGCCCACAACAATCACAAAAAAGGCCCGGGGAATCCTGGGGGACTGGAAAAAGAAGGAAGTATGACCACGATTATTTAAAGTTTGGATTTTCATGGACTGGATCTGAAGATGCTCCACTGCCACAGTGTGTTGTCTGCCAAGAGGTGCTAGCTAACGATGCTATGAGATGTTTAAAATGTGTAAAACAAGATGTTTTAAAAAGCACAGATGTTTAAAATGTGAAAAAGAAAAAAATAATGTGTACAACAACCATTTTTTTAAAAATACGAATGAAACATTAAGTATAGCAACAACAAAAATTGTAAGGGGGGGGCGCTGTTGTTTATTTGCTCTCCGAGGGGGGGCTGACTCTCCCACACTTTGAAAACCCCTGCACTAGCTAGTTCATCACTCAGCAAGCAAGCCCCGCCCACTATCTACAGAGCAATGAACATAGCGTGTCACTTCCTTCTCTGGGTGGAGTCTCGCCAAATGACGATTGAAGTTCGAGGTCGTTCCCGTCGTCTCCTCGATAGTTCTTCTACATATGGAACACACAGCAGTGCATTTTTCCCCACTGCACGAGAAGTCTGTAGAAGCAAAGCGGACAATCCTAGCGGCGTTCTCTCCAGGCGTTTTAGCGCCGTTAACGTTAGTTTGTTCCTGAACATGACGCATTCTCTTGCACAAAATGAATGTAGATATAAATATAAATATCTTACGCCAAATTATCATGGCACATTACAAAAAATAAAGAAAAAATCAGAGTCCGAGTCATCAGTGCTCAAGTTCAAGTCAAGTCACGAGTCCTTAAAATCAGGGCACGAGTCGGACTTGTACACAAGTACAAGTTGTAGGACTTTCCCATTTCTGCTTGTTGAATCTATTTGTCTGCTGGGCAACTACAAATTAAAAAGCATCAGCCCTGATCCAAAAACATTTAAACAAAATTGAAAATGCTAACCAAGTACGAATCATCTTCTAAATCTTCCAGGAGTTTCTGATTCCCAAGACGCTGAATCTAATGAGCTTTTCTACAGAACATGTTCTTCCATCGCTGCTGCAACAATTTACAGGGTAGAAACACGACGAGAACTCCTTCCCTAATGCTAGATGCTGCTAAATGGAAACTCTGCACTTGTTACATCATGTAATAACGAGAACATTGTAGGAAATGTCTTTGAGTAACTTGTTGAATACAGGCCTTAATGTTCCTCAGTAGCTTTCTGTTTCTGTGTCAGTCAGAGAAATCGTTTGGTTTGTTTTTTTTATATAAGTCATAAGAGACAAATGGGACGAATGAGAAAGCCTGTACTGTTCTTTAAATAGCGACTAAGATGGGTGTGTGACTAATTGGAGTGGCGAGCACACTGAGTGGGCCTCTTAAAAAGAAAGAAAGAAAAAGCTAAAAAGAAAGCAAGAAGCATATAAAGACTCAGCAGGATGGCACAGAGAGATCTGGCCTGCAGGTCAGCACTCACTGCTTGTTATTTTCCGTCCTTTCTTCTCTCGGGTTCTGTTATTGGTCAGTCACGGAGGTCAGCCATGACACATTGAGCAAGCGAAGCCTAATGACACACGGCTCTGGTTTAAGGATAAGTCAGAGCACTTTAAAGAACAAGACATGAGAACGAAGGCTGAACATTGAGTCTGTTTCAGAGGAAAAGGCCAAAATGCACGCAAGATGAAAAACCCATCGTAAACGGAGAGGAAATTTGGTTAGAGAACCCGGCTGCGTCTCTCACAGATGTAGCCCGTGTTTTACGAGGTTGGATGTGCCACTGTCTGGCCTTTCTCCTCTCATCACACCATGCTGTTTGTCAGCTGTAAAATGCCATTAATTACGGTGTTGCATTTCTCCCCGGCAACTGGAGACAATAACTGTTTTAATAAGCTCCGGCACGGACCATCACTCAGCCTCGCATCGCCTGCAAATATTAATAACACGCTTCAGGTTCATCTCGAGGAGACACACAGACACGGAGAAAACAAAGAGCAGGAACACAGGAATGCAAATTCTCCTTCTCACACACACACACACACACACACCGATGCATCTGCTTAGATACCAAACACGGACAGACAGACAGATTGGATACATGGTCTGTGTAGATGGAAATGAAAAGACAGATCCATCGACAGTCGCAGACAGACTGAAGGAAAGATAGACAGACTTTGAGGTAACCCAATAGACAAACTGATAAAGCAACAGACAGCTGGATAGACAAAACGGTCAGATAGACAGATAAAGTCAGACAGCGAGATGGAACAGCAGACAGACAGAACAGATAAACAGATACGCTGATAGACAGAAAGACAGACAGGTGGATAGAAGGAACAAGTCAGAATGACAGACACACAGTAAATCAGACAGACAAATGCACAAGACAGAGACAGAGCAACAGACAGTCGGATGGAAAGACAGACAGACGTTAAATATACAGATGACAAAACAGACAGACATAGATTTGGACAAAAGAGAGACTCAGATGAATAAATATACTGAATATCAGAGAAGTATAAATAAGACAGACGGAAAGACAGGTAAGTATATAAATACATCATCCACAGAGACGGATGCATGGATCGATAGTAAAACATACAGACAGCAACAAAGAGACAGACAGGGCCATTAAACGACACACAGACAGCAAGAGGGAACAACAGACGGGCAGACAGATAACAGTTGTATAGACAGAGAAAGAGAAACAGATTAATCAATCAATAAATAGATATTCAGATCGACAGATAAGACGTATGCACAGACAGACAGATAGATAGATAAATACAGAGACAGACTGACAAATGGCTCGACAGATATATAGACACAGATAGGTAGCTAGATAGACAGACGTCCCTGCTTATTCCTGCAAGACAACCCCAAGCCACATTCTGCACGTGTTACAACAGTGTGGCTTCGTAGTAAAAGAGTGCAGGTGCTAAACTGGCCTGCCTGACTCCCATTGAAAATGCGTGCCGCATTATGAAGAACAAAATACGGCAACGGAGAACCGGACTGTTGAGCAACTGAAGTCATATATGAAGCAAGAACGGGAAAGAATTTCACTTTCAAAACTTTAACAGTTTGTGTTCTCAGTTCCAAAACACTTACTGAGTGGAGTTAAATGAAAAGGTGATGGAACACAGCGGTAAACACGCCCCTGTCCCAACTTTGTTGGAACGTGTTGCTGGCATCAAATTCAGAATGAGTGTATAAAGTTTGAACATTAAATATTGTCTTTGTATTGCATTCAATTCAATGCAGGTCGGAAAGGATTTGCAAATCATCGCATTCTGTTTTTATTTACGTTTTACACAGCGTCCCAACTTTTTTGGAGTCGGGGTTGTAGATAGATAGATAGATAGATAGATAGATAGATAGATAGATAGATAGAAAAACAGACAGACAGCAGAATAGTTTGTTAAAAAGAACAGACACAGATGATTCTTGGACGCGTCCTAATATGGAATGTTCACTTGGACACGCGTGCATTTGGACAGCGACCCTGGCAGAGCTCTAATTACTCTGAAGGAACAGCAGTGTGACGTTTCAGAGCCTGGAGCTCGCAGGCTGCAGTGTGTAGGACAGACGAGGACCGACCGAGTGGAAAACAATACTGGCACTACCGCTGCCGAGTGATGAATTGGGCCACCTTTCTAGGGCACAGGATGCTTCTGGCACTACTTGGCAAGCAGAACTGCTAGGGGACTAGGAGATGGGAGAGATGGGGGAGACGGGGATGGGGATAGGGATGAGGACGGGGGAAACGGGGGGGATGATTTATGCACTCTCGACTGAAGAGCTGTCGGGCAATTAAACTTTCATAGGATTTAGTAAATTAACTTGGAAAACTTGGAAATCATAGTCAATTACAGTGAGTGTACAGTATATTAAAAAGTTTTAACAAGCCTCTGGGCTTTTTTTTTTTTTACAAGATAACAAGAGTCATGGGAGAGAGAAGGAGACAGAGAGAGAGAGAGAGAGAGAGAGAGACAGAGAGAGAGTGAGACACGTGTTCCCAATTCAGAGCTTAAGAGCTTCAGCACAGGCTCTCTGCCGTCTAAAATAAGGAATTATCAGTTAAAAAAAAGGAAAAGGGGGAAGTGTTTCTCAGAGAAAAAGTGTAACAGTTTTAAAATAGCTCACAACGAGCTCCATCAGCAATAAAATACGCTAACACGACTAAACTGTGACTTTTAAAAGGCCAGCCGGTGCGTGTCGATATTAACATTCCTATATCAAGATAACTTGGAAACATTTGATCACAGTTTACGATATTATCACAGTATTAGAGGAAATTTGTAGTACAGTATGACCACCGTATTCATTGCAATCGTTTGCTAGGTTCTCAGTGAACACTGCATTCCTGCTAACAAACAACCTGTTGTGTCGTCTGTGTAATGCATTCGAACTCTGAAATGCGGAGTCTGAATTTGAATTACGTCGTTTTTTTAACTAGAAAGTGTTGTTATCGACAAGCTAGCCAGCTTTAATTAGCCATTAATGCTCGTGTATTTATGACGTATTTACTTTCTCAAAACCGTGAACAGTGTCAGAGATTTAATCAAGTAACGAGTCCATGCTGAAAGTAAACAAGTGTCGCCAGGCAAAACAAACTTCGCCCGGCAGCACTTATTCTATACCTATACGTTGACAATGGTAATATTTCTCAATCATCAGCTGTCACGTTATAGTCCTATGAAAATCCATGACCTTGAGTTTGACATTTCAGAATCATTTAAGGTCAAAGGTCATGGCGGCAACTGAAAGCCCGTATGGGACTTCTTATTTGTTGATAATGGTAAACATCTGGCTATCATGAACCATTTTAAAGTTATAGCCCTTTGAACATCCATGACTTTCAGTTTGACCTTTCAAGGTCACTCAAGGTCAAAGATTATGGTGCCAAATGAAAGCCCGTATGGCACTTCCTATAAGTTGATAATGGTAAATATCTGTCTACCATCAACCGTTTTCAAGTTACAGCCCTCTGAAAATCCGTGACCTTGAGTTTGATCTTTCAAGGTCACTCAAGGTCAAAGATCATGGTGCCAAATGGAAGGCCATATGGGAGTTCCCATACTATTATGAGCATATACTATTATTATATGCTCATAATAGTAAACATTTGTCTATCAGCAACCGTTTTTGAGTTATAATGGAAAATGTGTTATTTTGCCCAAAAGGTTGACTTTTCCATTGACCTTGACCTTCACCTTGACCTGATTACAGCCAAAATTTATTCAGGTAATCTACGGACCATTGCTCACCTACCTTGAAAATCTGAAGTCAATCGGTGCAACCGTCTAGACACTAGATTGTTAACAGACAGACACAAACAAACAAACAAACAAACAAACAAACGGCACTGATTACAATCCCTCACCCGCGACGGAGTCAATGTCGTAAACTCAGTTAAAGTAGTGAAGTGATGTTTATTTTATGTTGAAGGTCTGAGCGGCCATGTTGACATGAAGTCATATACTAAAATCCTGACTTTCCGAGCAGGAAGTCCAAGTCGATAGGGTGTTGATGAGGTCGGAAATTCTAAATTACAGGGTTTAGTCGAGTGCAGCATGAGTTCGCAATGTGAAGCCGAGATTTTGCCGACTGCGACATGACAGGAAAAGGGAAAAGTGACGTACACTGCAACTCCACTATAACAAACTCCTTTGGGGCGACATCCAAATAGTTCGTTAATTTCACCAGAAAAGCTTGTAATGCTGAAACGGACCCAGTCGTCACACCAAACACTTTTGTTATATGCGACATTTTAGGCACATTAAAATTCCTTATTACGAATTTCTCCTTCCGAGTCACTATCACAGTTCACTGACTGACTTAAATTATCACGAACGGAAGCGATAATTAATTTCTTCGTCTGTTATGGAAATGACGGAGGTTACCACTGTATCATTCATTGTCGATGTCCACCAATGTTTTCTAATGCTGTGTTCACACTTATACCGGTACGATAGTGGTATAACTGTATCGATACAAAGTATACCGGTACAGTTTAGTGCATCTGTCCACACTAGCGAGAAATGTTTGCGGTTTTCTTTCACGGTAGTTGAAATGCACGTGCGCGAAATGTTTCAGTGGTTACCGAGTAACTTCCTTCCGAGAATATATGGCATCCGTTACTTCGAGATCTCGAGAAAACAAAACAATTATTCCGTGATCTCGAGAAAACAAAACAATTATTTCATGATCTCAGCTGGATCACTTTATCTCCGTCGGTAGAGGCAAAGCCGGGCCAGTCTTCTGCGGAGGTGCCGCGGGCTAATTTTGAAATGATCCCGTATTAAAAGACTTAATGCAATCTCTCCCTGTGTCAACCCCTGATCAAAATATTGCCTTATTAGGTGATCGATTATTCCAGACATTCTAATGACCAAAGTTGCGTCTATACAGAATGAGAAATAGCCCCAAAGTCAGCACATCACAAGTCTCTTGGCGCACCTGAATGAGCCATTTCTCAGCTGTTTACTCGAGATCATGAAATAATTGTTTTGTTTTCTTGAGATCTCGAAATAACGGTTTTGTTTTCTCGAGATCTCGAATTAGTTGTGTTGTTTTCTCGAGATCCTGAATTAATTATGTCGTTATCTCGGGATAACAAGGTGAATAAAATAAAAGGATTATATGAAGGGCCTCTCTCGGCTTCCGTACGGATGAAACAACGTGTGTGTGCTTGTGTTGTCAATGTACAGTCTGTATTTCTGGTGGTCATTTATTCAGTCGAATCGTATAAAACGCGTGAGGCAGTTGAGAAAGAAACAAACGAATCTCCGTTCTTCACTATTTTATTCAGCGAAGACATCGATTGAGGTGTGTGACTTTGCGCATGCGCATTATATTTGTATCGATACAGAGCCGCTTCATCTGTCCACACTACAGCGAAGCGCTACAGTACCGATACTGTACCGGTACGAAACCCATACATTTGTGGGTTTCGTACCGATACAGTTATACCGCTACAGTACCGGTATAGTTGCTAGTGTGGACAGGTGTTGCGGTACGAAAGTAGTTTCGTATCGGTACAAAATCCCTAGTGTGGACAGGGTATTAAATGATCACGAACAGAAGCGATAATTGATTTCTTCGCCTGTTATGGAAATGACGGAGGTTACCACTGTATCATTCATTGTCGATGTCCACCAATGTTTTCTAAATCTTCACCAGTCAGTTCATTCATGTGTTGCAAATCACCGATGATGTCGTTTACGTTGCAGTGTGGGGCTGAGTGGGGGTATAAAAACCCCACCGGCGTGCTTTAAAGGACATGGGACATGAAACATAAATGCACGCTATATCAGTTTCTTTCCATTAAAAATATGAAATAATTGCATCAACAAATACAAAATCATCTATTAAATTCAGCAAAATCGTTATATTCGTGATGATTATATGGCATTTCTGCTCGACTTCCGATATGCATTTTCTACAACCGGAAGAGCCGCTGTCACGTGATCATACGTCACAAAAACTTTCGGGCACAGCACAAGCGGGTAGATGAATGGAGAAGTGGATGACAAGAAAATTGTTTTTATAGTCTTTAACGTACATTGGACATCATGGTGTATTGTGCTGCTTATGGTTGCAATAATTCCAATGGGAAATGCCCTGGAGTAAGTTTTTTTGCGTTCCCCAAGGACCCGAAGCTGAGGAAAGTGTGGGCTCACTACTGCCGTAGAAAAAACTTTGCACCTACTGTTTCCCACAAACTGTGTTCGGACCATTTCACTGAGGATTCTTTCAACATTAATACTCAGGTACTGAACGATATTAATTGCCAAGCCAAATTTACCTTCACTCGGAGTTGTACCATTATTTTTTAGACAGGGCGGATGAACCAGGGCATTCGCCCGCCTGGCCGTGCCCGACGAGGAGCGCTCTCGGCCGGCTTGGGAGGCAGACGGCAGCGCCTCCTGGAAGTGTGGTTTTACCATGGGCCTCATGCGGAAAAATGCCGAGGTGCATTCGCTAAGCGACTGAAAGCCGAGGTAAGGATTAGTATTATAATTTTGGGTGTATCAATTATTGATTATCATAATTCTGACTCGTTTCGCCATTTTGAATGTTTTCATCTCGGACCCTGGAAGCATTGTATCTCAATCAATCTCGAAAAATATCAGCAAAAAAAAAAACTAGCTTGCAACGGACTTTAGCTAGATCTATGATGAACTTTCAATGTATGATACAAAAATAATACTTCTTTCAACAGATCATTAGCCTTTGAGCAGAATTGTTTTTAACTTACCAGGAAGTGTTATCGAGCCGACCGCTTTCAGTTTCATGGGGATTGAATGAACTCTCACTCTCAGAATCATCTGACCCGTCAGAGTAAAGACAAGATCCATGTTCATGTGAATTTCCAGCTATCGGTTCGAATTGATAGGGTCTAACTTCACATCTCTGTGAATGTCACTGTCGATGGTGTCCATTTCGGTAACCTGTTTACATTAGATTCCCAAGCGCTGGCTCCTTGGAAAGTTTTTGTTATGTCACGGGTCACGTGACCACCTAGCTCATTAACGAATCATTGTTTTATGCTGATGTATAAAAAAACTTGAATAATGTGATGATTTTCACATTTTTGACGCCCTGCAGTGATTTAGATGGCATTTCTTATGTCCTTTATACATAATTATACCCAGAAAAAAATCCATGTCCCATATCCTTTAACTAGATGTTAAGTTTAGCGCTATCAGCAGTCATTTCATCCTTTTATCCCTCCTTTGATCACCGTTCTCAATAATTGTTAGTGATTGACACCGAATGCTCATTAAACCTTTGTTTCATGGCGTTAACACGTATTATTGTTAACTCGACTGTGGACTTGATTACTTATTGTTTGTCTCTGGGGGAAAAGGAGTGCACGGCTCAGTGATGTTTCGACTCATTGTCATTAAAGGCAGGGACACGAACTTAGTTCGTTATACGCGAAAGTTCTTCGTGATAGCGCAGTTGCAGTGTATTCAAGGAACCGTTTCCTTTAAAATTCCTCAGATCTCACGGTTCTCTGCTCTCACATCATGAGCGCCATGTAGTTTTGAATTTCTGTTCAAGAATATCTCAAAATTTGAAGAAAAAAAGAATCATTTTCGACTATGCACCCATACGCAAACGTGGAGTATAACGTTGCACTGGTAAAAAGGTTGTTAAATAAATACGAGGGAATTTTTATGCCTAGATTCTTGTGCTTTATTTTCCAGTCCCGTCAGTTCTCCTTGTGTGAGGTGTGAATGCCGTTCTCAGGCCAGTGAACCAGACTGAACACACAGATGGGAGAACAGACGGCCGGGACAGAGGCGCCGTGCTGCTGGGAGAGAACCAGGACGAGGACGAGAACGAGGATGAAGACGAAGTGGAGGTGGAGAGCAGAAAACATACAGCAGAGAAGTCGAGAGAGAAAAAGCAGACATATGGATTATAAAGAAACTCACTCAAGGCACCTAGTTAAACTCCTCCGTTATTAATGAACAAGTTATCACGGCTTATGTTATCATGATGCTAAATTTTTACCAATATTTCGGACGTTAATCATCAGGTAGCGCTGCAGTTTGGTCCATTCCACATACCGTAAACAGATTAAAAATGTGTCTAAGCTTTGGGCAAACAAGGGCTCCAGACCGCTATGGGGTGCCGTATCATGACAAGCTTTGCAAAAACATCGACAAGGAAAAATGTTTGGGAGCTGTACTGAAATATTACGCTGTGTTCAGATTGTCCACTCATTCACTCACTCACTCACTATATAGTGTTCACTACAGTGAACACTTACTAGGGGATAAGGACAGACAGGTATTTGTACATTTCAGACACGAGGGGGATGTGATGCTACACTGCTATAGAATTATGCACTGGATATTTAGGGCACGAGCACTGGAGATGCACGGCCTCCAGTGTCCACCGGAGGGCGTTGCACTTAGGTGCAAGGCTCTATTGTTTTCTTAAGGATTCTTATTAGGGCCCGAGCACCGTTTGGTGCGAGACCCTATTGTTTTTCGAAGGATTATTATTATTATTTTTCCGTCGGGGCGGCACGGTGGTGTAGTGGTTAGCACTGTCGCCTCACAGCAAGAAGGTCCGGGTTCGAGCCCAGTGGCCGGCGAGGGCCTTTCTGTGCGGAGTTTGCATGTTCTCCCCATGTCCGCGTGGGTTTCCTCTGGGTGCTCCGGTTTCCCCCATCATCATCATCATCAGTTTTTCCCTCCATGGCTGTACTCGGCCTTAGGGCACCGTCTATGGGCTATAGGGATAGACGAAGTCCCAATAGACGGTTGAGTTTTGCTTTGTCCATTAACGTTCTCCGAGCTTGAGAGACATCGATGCCTAATAGTGATTCCACATTCGACCAGATCTTCTTTGGTGTTCTGTTGTCGAACAGAACTCGTTTTTGAAATGCGCTGTTTTCCAACCGGCAGACATGTCCCAAATACTTAAGATACTGAGCATAGTAAAAGTCTCTTATTGAACAGGAGTTCGTGATTTCCCTCAATCTCTCATTTGAGATTCTGAATGACCAGTCAAGTTCTCCTTCCACTTGGGTAGCAGGGTCAACTCCCTTTTTCCGTTTGGATTGAGAAGGTGCGTTTTTTCTAGAATATCCCCCAGTGATCATCTTTCTGAGAAAGCCATTCCAAATGGTATCGATTTTTTGGAGTTCAGTTGCAGACAGCTCATAGGTTTGTATACCATATAGCAACCGCGACCTAACACACGCATTCAGGATTTTCATACGTGTACTGATATAGATTTCCTTGTCGGTCAAACACTGCTTCAACTCATCCCATTTCTGGAATGCGGAGGCAATTCGAGAATGCAAAGCAACAGCTGATTTCTCAGTGTTTGTAATTAGATGACCCAGATATTTGAATTCCCGAACGTTTTTAATGTTGGTGTTGTTCACAGCCAGCAGGGACTTTCTGGATTTGATGGACTCATCCACAAATCCAAAGTCCAAAGTCCCCATAGTCCAAAGACATGCAGGTTAGGTTAACTGGTGACTCTAAATTGAGCGTAGGTGTGAATGTGAGTGTGAATGGTTGTCTGTGTCTATGTGTCAGCCCTGTGATGACCTGGCGACTTGTCCAGGGTGTACCCCGCCTTTCGCCCGTAGTCAGCTGGGATAGGCTCCAGCTTGCCTGCGACCCTGTAGAACAGGATAAAGCGGCTACAGATAATGAGATGAGATTTTTCTGTCGCGTTTGGCCTTATTTGAGGCACGAAAACTCATGAAATTTGATAGACACATCGGTCATTGTCATCACTACTCAGCTACAAACTACCTTCCGCCTTACTTCCATGTATACGTTCAAGAGAAGCAGCATGTGCGAGTCTCAGGAGAGACTGCCTGCACACAGCACTAGTATTAATAGTTTTTTTTTTCTTATATGAAGGCTGAGGCATTTCCTTTTGAATCTGAAGTCCGTGTTTATATAGGCTTCAATTCTTTATAGTGTTACTGAAAGTGTGTTATGTTTACATTGAAGCACTGTGTGCACGTTACATTTTTTTTTACATAATACAAGAAATTAATGGATGCCAAAATGGTATTTTATTTTCCATTGTTTAGGCAGCTTCAGCATCATACTGTGAGATTCTGTTCAAATTGTTTTTTTTTCTTCTATGAAGCCTGAGCAATTTATTTTATTAGTTTATAATTATTGTTTAATTTAGTCTTCAGGAGAGACTGCCTGCACACAGTACTAGTATTAATAGTTTTTTTTCTTTTCTTACATGAAAGCTGAGGCATTTATATTATATTTTAAGGTAACTTCATGTTGTGCTGTGAGGTTCTGTGCACTTTAACTTTTGAACCAACAGGTGCATTTGGATAAGTAAAGCCTATTTTTCTGCATTTTTGTAGTGCTGGTAATCTTTTATATTGGTAAAGTTGTTTATAGGACCATTTCTCAGTGCCTTTGTTTTTTTAATCAATAGTTTTTCAGTAATAAATTAATATTTAACATATCACTCAATTTTAATCACAAAAAGAGAACATCGCAACAATTTCTCGCAACTTTCACTTCCTCCCGCAATGTAATCGCAACAAAAACCTAAAAAACACCGCAACTTTCATCGCAATTTTTTGGAAAACCCCCCGCAACATCAGACATTTTAGCCCGCAGCAATCACAAAAAAGGCCTGCGGAATCCTGGGGGGACTGAATGTTGAACTTGATATCTTGTAATATGATTCTGATACTCTTTAGCCATTATGGGCCTGTCTGGTATAGCGCCACCAACTGGAAGAATAGGGTTTTGAATGTGTGTGTTTTGACACATGATGAATTTTAACATGCTCCTCCTAGACGGTTCATGAGATTCATGTGAAATTTGTTATACGCGATGCCAAGATGTCACTGATATTAAATTGCGAAGGGATTTTTGATATCTTGTAATATGTTGAAATGGCCTTATGATTTTAATATCTTGCCACATAAACAGGAAACATGTCAGAAAGCCACAGTGCATTGATTGTATGGTTGGACACTTCTTACTTCAATAGATATTATGATTATTATGATAACCTGATGCCCAATGGGCCTGCCTGTTATAGCGCCACCACCTGGCCAAGCAGAAAATGTGCCAGAAATTGGCAATGTCTTAACTGATTGATCTGACACTTTACAAAATATTGTGTATTATGATTGTGATGATATTCACATGTGTAATTCAGATGCCTAGAACAGCGCCACCATCTGGCCAAGCAGGAAATGGGGAAAAATGTTCAATTCATTGATGGATTGATCTGAAACTTTACAAAATATTGGATATCATGAGTCTGATGATATATACAATTCTGTGCACACTCATACACACACAGTCATATGCATATGCATACACACACTCACAAGTATGCACTCACATGCACACGCAACATCTATGAGCACACTCTCTCTCTTTCACACACACTCTCCATCTGACAAACAGACACACACACACACACACACACACACACACACACAATAATAGCAGAGCTCCAGTGGAGCACCATACCTAAGAAAAAATGGTAAACCCATCGAGTCGATTTTTTGTGGTTTGTCTGTGTACGTGTACCACCGGTCATACACACCGCCTAGTGGCCAGTGTTAGTAATTACCAGTCATACACACCGCCTAGTGGCCAGTGTTAGTAATTACCGGTCATACACACCGCCTAGTGGCCAGTGTTAGTAATTACCAGTCATACACACTGCCTAGTGGCCAGTGTTAGTAATTACCGGTCATACACACCGCCTCGTGGCCAGTGTTAGTAATTACCAGTCATACACATTGCCTAAGGGCGGCACACTTGTTGCTGTCGCCTCACAGCAAGAAGGTCCGGGTTCGAGCCCCGTGGCCGGCGAGGGCCTTTCTGTGTGGAGTTTGCATGTTCTCCCCGTGTCCGCGTGGGTTTCCTCTGGGTGCTCCGGTTTCCCCCACAGTCCAAAGACATGCAGGTTAGGTTAACTGGTGACTCTAAATTGACCGTAGGTGTGAATGTGAGTGTGAATGGTTGTGTCTGTGTGTCAGCCCTGTGATGACCTGGCGACTTGTCCAGGGTGTACCCCGCCTTTCGCCCATAGTCAGCTGGGATAGGCTCCAGCTTGCCTGCGACCCTGTAGAAGGATAAAGCGGCTACAGATAATGAGATGAGAGATGAGATGGTTGAGATACGTTGCCTTGCGCTTACGATCGGGTTCCCTGTGGTGGTACACAGACGTCATTCGTACGTACGGTCGTCATACGGTTGCAAACGCCATCAAAAATCTGTTCGATGCATCACCATATTCTCTAAAGTCTAGAGCTCTGCTATTAAAATTGTACAGTATAAATTACGTGCTCTGTGTTAAACAGCAGCAGAGATGTTTATTAAATTCCTGCATAGTGAAGTCTCTCTGATAAACAACACGCTGTTTCATTTTCGAAGACAGTCATGGCTTTATGTGCTCGCAGCAGGAACAAGTGAAGCTTAGATACGTCCAAGAAAGATGCTTTGCTGCTCTGATGCTCTGCCATGAAGCCAGACAGCAGGTTATTAAAGTGCATATAAGAGACAAAATAGACAAACAAGGAAGCATATATTATAAATAAAATACAACACAGTTTATTTTGGCTGATTTTAAAGCTTCAGACACCACGTTTTCCCAGAGACAGACAGTTGGAGTCTATCGGTAATCGTCCCGGGTCTAGTCTGCAGTGTCAGCGCTTTGTAACAGTCAGAACAATGCTGTAAAACATCAAGTTTTCTGATATTTCCAGGACAGAAGAGTTTATGCTTTGTGGTTTCTCCTAAACTCACATGACAAGCTGCGGTTTTTCTCTTAAGTACGAACAGGAGCTAATTTGTTTCATGGCTGTTTCACAACATTAAACGTAGCTACAGTACAGTATAAATGCACGAAAGGAGGAGGGAAGCCATGGACAAGTGGTTAGAAAAACAGCTTTGGGACCAAAAGGTTGCTTGTTTGATTCCCTGAACCAGCAGGACTGGCTCAAGTGCCCTTGAGCAAGGCGCCTAACCCCCAACTGCTCCAGCAAGAGTGGTGGCGTACCTTGTGTCTGATGAACCAGAGGAAAACTGATTATGTGAGCATCAGTTTGGGAAAGAACCCAGCCATAACTGGCTACATGGGCTATAGCCACGTTCAACCAATGGTTCAGGATCCGACCACCTGTGGTAAGCAGTGATGCTGACCTGATCTGATTACCTGCATTCTCACGATGCTTTGTATCGCACGACCTGAGACAAAGAATCCAGGTCAAACCAATAAAATGCTCCAGAAAGCGGTTGAAATTTGTCACGAATAACAGGCCTAGCCGCAGTCGTAGTGGGTCGTGCCTGGGCTGTTTTGAAAGGTCTTGGGGAGACGGAGGTGTTTGTAAAGTCTGGCAGGGCTACGACTTTCGGTGGCCAAGTTATGAATTTTTAAATCCCTGCATGCGTGTGCGGCTGGAGCCAGAGCTCATGTTAAAGTTTTCGGTGAGCGGCACTCACACGAGGCTTTGAGGGTGAATACCGGGCCAAGCCGTGGTCGTAGCAGGCTGTGGCCGCCGTCTTCAGAAAGGGCTCGGCGTGCTCTACGCCACTATGAAAATCCATAACGATTTGGTAAAATTAGTGAATATATTTCTGCAAATGTGCATCTGTCAGATTCTTGGGCTGGATCCGTCCCTGACACAGTACAGTTAATGCGCATCATCAGCGTTGGGTCTGAACTGTTCCTTTTCCTCCAGCTGCCTCAATAAACATAACTATCAGCTCTCAACAACAACAACAACCCTCGATCATGCAGGATCCATATTAGCCTGCGTGATGATTTAATCATCTGTCATATAGCCAAAGGGTTTCCAACACTCGCGCATCTGAACACTAATCATGACTTAATTCTTATTCGATGCACAACAGAGCATGCTTTATTTCAAGTCAACATCTCAAGAGAGAGAAAAACGATCCTGTGATTAAAATTCAGAAGCTTGGAAGAAAAACCTTTCAGAAACCGGAGAAAACACAACACGCTGACCGAACAGGATCCATAAGTCGTGATCAGACATCAAGAATGAAAACACTCGCTTATGTTTTTTTGAGTATTTGAGCTGGAAAAATGACCAGAATACACACCACTTTCTTCTCAATACAAGAGAGATAAACAGGCCAGGGGAGTTGTTCGTTACAAAGGTGTAAGAAGTAGATCAGGGGTTTTCAAAGTGTGGGAGAGTCAGCCCCCCCCTCAGAGAGCAAATAAACAACAGCGCCCCCCCCCCCCCCCCCTTACAATTTTTGTTGTTGCTATACTTAATGTTCCATTCGTGTTTTTAAAAAATGGTTGTTGTACACATTTTTATTTTTTTCTTTTTCACATTTTAAACATCTGTGCTTTTTAAAACATCTTGTTTTACACATTTTAAACATCTCATAGCATCGTTAGCTAGCACCTCTTGGCAGACAACACACTATGGCAGTGGAGCATCTTCAGATCCAGTCCATGAAAATCCAAACTTTAAATAATCGTGGTCATACTTCCTTCTTTTTTCAGTCCCCCCAGGATTTCGCGGGCCTTTTTTGTGACTGTTGCAGGCTAAAATGTCTGATGTTGCGGGGGGGGTTCCAAAAAAATTGCGATGAAAGTTGCGGTGTTTAGGTTTTTGTTGCGATTACATTGCGGGAGGAAGTGAAAGTTGTGAGAAATTGTTGCGATTTTCTCTTTTTGTGATTAAAATTGAGTGATATGTTAAATATTAATTTATTACTGAAAAACTATTGATTAAAAAAACAGACACTGAGAAATGGTCCTATAAACAACTTTACCAATATAAAAGATTACCAGGACTACAAAAATGCAGAAAAATAGGCTTTACTTATCCAAATGCTCCTGTTGGTTCAAAAGTTAAAGTGCAGAGAACCTCACAGCACAATATGAAGTTACCTTAAAATATAATATAAATGCCTCAGCTTTCATGTAAGAAAAAAACAATATTAATACTAGTACTGTGTGCAGGCAGTCTCTCCTGAAAACTAAATTAAACAATAATTATAAACTAATAAAATAAATGGCTCAGGCTTCATAGAAGAAAAAAACAATTTGAACAGAATCTCACAGTATGATGCTGAAGCTGCCTAAACAATGGAAAATAAAATACCATTTTGGCAAAAATGTTGGCATCCATTAATTTCTTGTATTAAGTAAAAAAAAAATAAAGTGCACACAGTCCTTCACTGTAAACATAACACACTTTCAGTAACAGAATTTAAGCCTACATAAACACTGACTCGCACATCATGCAATGTTGCCAGATACTGCTGACGTTTTCCAGTCCAAAATATGTTCAAAACCTGCCAAAATGCACTTGAAACCGCCCAATCTGGCAACACTGCGCGCATGCTGCTTCTCTTGAACGTATACACGGAAGTAAGGCGGAAGGTAGTTTGTCGACGTCACCTCAAGACGACGCCAACGATTGGTCAAATTTGCGGGAAAGTTGCGGTGATTGGATATAATTGCAACACCGCCCTGAATTCGCGGGGATTGGTTGAATTTGCGCTGAAGTTGCAAATCGCAACATCCTGGAGGCTGTTTTTTTGCTTGGCCCAGACTCTGTCTCCTCACTCACTGTAGCTTTAGGTACTAAAAATCGATCCATTTTGTCTCTGGTAAAGGCTAGCTGAAGTTCGCTAAATGTCCGCAATAGTAACTTATTCTGGTTTATTTTTCCTCACGTTGCGCCCCCCCTGAAGAACTGTGGCGCCCCCCGGGGGGGGCGCGCCCCACACTTTGAAAAGCCCTGAAGTAGATGAACGACATCACCGTTTCCGGATACGTTTAATGCGTAAAGCCTGTAATAATAATCACAGCTTTCGGTCTCATTTTAGAACTGTGGAAAGGCTTTGACGTGTCCAGACTGCAGGAACGATAAACAGTCTTTCAAGAAGCAAACCAAACAAGAGCAATTTGTGAAAAATGCGATAATAATAATAATAATAATAATAATAATAATAATAATAATAATAGAAAAAAGATATGTTCTTACCATCAAATACTTTCATTCCATTTTTTTGTTGTTGCTTTTTTGGTATTTTTTCTGGGTTTTGTTTTTGAGTAGTTTTTATTTCGTCCTCGGTTGGTTCAGTAACACGCTCCGCCATTTTGTTTCTCTCTACTCACGGTATATGAGCTGATATCCGAGTCGTAGAGTAGCCAATCAGAGTGTGTGACTGCTCATATCCAGTGAATGTGGATAGAATAATACACAATATGTACAGCATCGTGATATATACAGTTGTGGTCAGAAGTTTACATACTGTACGTCATATGAATGTCATGGCAATATTTGGGCTTCCAGTCATTTCTTTGAACTGTTCTTTTTCTGTGGCAGAATGATTGTACAGCATACAGCTTTAATAATAAAAAAAAACCCCACTAGAATCTGGCGCACAAGTTTTAATTTTCTTTGGGTTTTCTGAATTCAGGGGTCAAAATTATACATACAGGGTCAAAAATGTACATACACTCACTTAGATTATTAATTCAGAGGTGCTGAAACTTCCAAAATGTCTCTTATCTTGCCAAGGCTGAGGTCTTTTAACTTCCTGTTAGTGATCATGATTGACTACAGCTGGTAGCTTCTCTGTGCCTTCATAAAAAGGGTTTGTTTACAGCACTCATCGGATTGACCAACACACAGTAAAATGGGAAAGTCCAAGGAGCTCGGTGCAGATCTGAGAAAGAGGATCGCAGATGTACACAACTTCAGAATGTCTGTTGGAGCCATTTCTAAACAACTGCAAATTCCAAGATCAGTTCAAACAATTGTATCCAAGTTATTGTGAGGTGTAGTCACTTTGCCAAACCACTTTGCTTTAAGAAAACCCAAACGGTCACCCTCAGCTGAAAGAAAATTGGTTTGGATGGTCAGGAACAACCTGGGAACCACCATGGCACAGCCCTGCCATGAACTGGAAGCTGATGGATCACTGTCTACAGTTCAGATCAGCATGGACTAAGAGGTTGCTATCCAAGAAATAACCCCCTGCTCCAAAATTGACACCTTCAAGCTTAACTAAAGTTTGAAGCTGACCACACGGACAAAGAAAAAGCCTTCTGGAGGAAAGCTGTATGGTCAGATGAGACAAAGATTGAGTTGTTTGGCCACAATGACCACCATGTACAGAGGGACACTGTACCAGCTGGTGGTGGTGGTGGAAGGATCAGCATGCTCTGGGGCTGTTTTGCTGCCAGTGGAACTGGTTCATTGCACAAAGTGGATGGAATAATGAAGAAGTAGGACTACCTCAGAATTCCTCAGCATAAACCATCAGAAACTTGAACACGATTTGGGAGTTACAACAGGACAATGAACCCAAACACGCATCAGAGCTGGTTGTGGAGGATAAAGCAGGCTAACGTTAAGCTTAAAACAAGTCCTGACTTCAACCCTATTGAAAATATATGGACCGTGCTTATAAGACAAGTCCATACCAAGAAAAAAAAATTTTAATTGAGCTCTACCAATTCTACCATGAAGAGTCGTGAAATATCCAACCAGAATTCTGCCAGAAGCTTGTTCATGGTCAACAGAAATGTTTGGTCAAGCAGGTAAATCTTGTGAAGAGACATTTTACCCAAATATTGTGTGTTGTATGTACACTACCGTTCAAAAGTTTGGGGTCACTTTGAAATGTCCTTATTTTTGAAAGAAAAGCACTGTTCTTTTCAATGAAGATCACTTTAAACTAATCAGAAATCCACTCTATACATTGCTAATGTGGTAAATGACTATTCTAGCTGCAAATGTGTGGTTTTTGGTGCAATATCTCCATAGGTGTATAGAGGCCCATTTCCAGCAACTCTCACTCCAGTGTTCTAATGGTACAATGTGTTTGCTCATTGCCTCAGAAGGCTAATGGATGATTAGAAAACCCTTGTACAATCATGTTAGCACAGCTGAAAACAGTTGAGCTCTTTAGAGAAGCTATAAAACTGACCTTCCTTTGAGCAGATTGAGTTTCTGGAGCATCACATTTGTGGGGTCGATTAAATGCTCAAAATGGCCAGAAAAATGTCTTGACTAGATTTTCTATTCATTTTACAACTTATGGTGGGAAATAAAAGTGTGACTTTTCATGGAAAACACAAAATTGTCTGGGTGACCCCACACTTTTGAACGGTAGTGTATATTTTTGACCCTGTGTTGATTTTAGAAAACCCAAATAAAATTAAAACTTGTGCACCAAATTCTTGTGGTTTTTTTTTTTTTTTAATTAAAGCTGTATGCTGTACAATCATTCTGCCACAGAAAAAGAACAGTTCAGAGAAATGACTGGAAGCCCAAATACTGCCATGACATTCATGTCACTGTATGTAAACTTCTGACCACAACTGTAAGTTTGCGAACAAACTGTTAACAAGATGTTGATGATTTCTTGTTACTAACGTGTACGCCTCAGATAAAATATAACATTTAAAATATGTGTCAAACAAGGAGGACGCAATTTCAGCATGTACTTTTAACCTTGCTGTGACCTTGAGCCTGTTCGGAGCAACAGCAAAAATAGAATCCTGGGTATAATCACCATTTCCTAAAAATCCTAAGGAGATAGAGAGATAGACACTTTATCGCTCTAACGAGAATCACGGATGGACAGAAAACATAAAACCGGCATAAAAACGATGAAAAACAAGGTTTATTGTCTATCACAACATGAAAGGGGGAAAAAATGTTAACAATTTTTAAATTTTACAAATGTAAATATTCAGTATAATCTGATCGAATCATCTCCTTCCAGTCAGTCTGTAATTGTGATGATACCTGTGATGCAAGACACACACACACACACACCACTACAGATGGCTTTGTCTTTAAGTCTTTACCAAATGTGTGTCCACAGTGCAGCAGTATGGCAGGATGCCTGTGTGTGTGTGTGTGTGTGTGTGTGTGTGTGTGTGTGTGTCTGTCTCTGGTCCAGCAACCTGCACTGCTGAGGTCCATCTGCCGTCCTGCACGCCGGCCAAAACCCTACTGCAGGTGAAGCTGAGAAATCCTGCCAAATTCTCATCTCTCTCCCATCACAACCCGTGTCTTTAAATCCCCACCATAAAGACGAGCGAGACTCACGCTGCGCTCCTCAGCAACATCTTACTGACATGATCACAGAAAGCGTGCCAGGAACTCGAGGCAAAAACTCCCCGTATAAAGAGGAACACACGACGTGTTATCTCAGGAAACATCAAGGAAAGAAATGTAGGAATAAAAGAGATACAGTACCAACCGTGCAAACAAGAATGTTCCAGCAGGCAGAGAGAGAAAGAGAGAGAGAGAGAAACAAAGAGAGAGAGAGAGAGAGAATGAGAAAGAGAAGGAGAAAGGGAAAGAGAGAGAGAAAGACAAAGAGAGAGAAAGAAATAGAAATAGCAAGAGAGAGACAGAGAGAAAAAATGAGAGAGAAAGAAAAAATGAGAGAGAAAGAGAGAGAATGAGAGAGAGCAAGATAGAGAGAAAGAAAGAGAAAGAAAGAAAGAAAGAAAGAAAGAAAGAAAGAAAATGAGAAAGAGAAAGAGAGAATGAGTGAGAGCAGGAGAAAGAGGAGAGAGAAAGAGAGAGTGAGTGAGAAAGAGAGAAAGGGAGAGAAAGGGAAAGAGAGAGAGAGAGAGAACGAGAGCAAGATAAAGAGAGAGAAAGAAAAAGAAAGAAAGAAAGAAAGAAAGAAAGAAAGAAAGAAAGAGGGAGAATGAGAGAGAATGAGAGGGAGAGAGAACGAGTGAGAGGGAAAGAGAAAGAAAGAGAGTGAGAGAGACAGAAAGACAAAGAGAGAAAGAAATAGAAATAGCAAGAGAGAGACAGAGAGAAAAAAATGAGAGAGAAAGAAAAAATGAGAGAGAGAAAAAGAAAGAGGGAGAGAGAGGAAGAGAAAGAGAGAAAGAAAGAGAGAGTGAGAGAGAGAGAAAGGGAGAGAGATAACAAAAGCAAAACTCTACCACACACAGTGTTGTTCCTCGATCAACCCAAATTACACATTCACTGCACGAACGTAAATATCGACACCTATCTCACGCTGGTTTCCTCAAGCTACAGCTCACGATTCTTTGCGATGGTTATGGATGAAAATGAGGCGTTTGGTGGCGACGCTTCCCCGAACTTCAGGAAGTGTTCTCAAACCCATCTGCGAGTGTTCGCCGCTTAGTTTGCCGATACAAACATCGCCATCAAGCTTCAATGTTTTTCATGACGTTTTTGGCCACTCATGAGGCGGAAACACACCAAAAAACAACTCATGAAACTCAGACAACATTCACAGTGCATCGTACGATTGGTGACGATGCTACCAAACTTTTCATCGACAAGTATTCGCGAGCTGTAGCTTGACCAGGGCCAACCCCTTAACAAAAAACAACCTGGCATCACCATATCACCGAACACCAGCTTTATTTTGCGTGATTGATTAAAAAAAAGTCAAAGACCTTCCCAGACCAGGACCTGGTCTTCCCAGGCAGGCTCCCGTCCCAGTACTAACCACGCCCTAAAGGCGCATTGAGCAGTGCCGATCCCCACTTCTATAACCCAGTGTACCTTTCATTGTTAGTGTATTGTGTAATGCGTATTGTGAACTTGACTGCGGACTCGATTGCTTATTGTTTGTCTGCGGGTGGAAGAAGAGCGCATGGCTCAGTGCAGATGAATGATGGATGTAATTACAGGAAGAGTGTTTATTTACAAACAGGCAGGCAAACAGGTCAAAAACATAAGACAAAGAAAGGCAGGATCGTGAAACAGGCAAAGGTCACGCGACACACAAACAGAACGGTGGAGGCAGAGACAAAAGGCGGAGTCCAAATACGCAAAACAAAGTCAAAACCAGAAAGACACCGCACAGATATAAGGCTTGGTAATGTGAGACATTCGAGACAGCACGTATATGTCGCCAAGTCTGTGTGTTTAGACAGGGTTTATAAGCACATGCTGCGATTGCACTCTAATCCAGAACAGGTGCATGGTATTGGAATGGTGGTCTGAACACAAACGCATGTGGACGTGACACAGTGATGTTTTTGTTTTTGAAAGCTCGTAGTAAAAGAGTTCGTTATAGCGCGGTTGCAGCGTACTCGTTTATACAGTATAACTCATTTTGTGTCCCGTTGTTGCTGTGAGCGGCCATGTTGATTTGACGTCACTTGTTGAGCAGGCGTATGCTTTGTTTTGGTCTAGTCGGCGCTCCAAGTTGCGAGATTTAGTTGAACGCAGTATTTTACTACAGCTTTAGTATTGGACTGGATTTATCCCGTACTGTACGAATGGTTCGAGAAAATAACATCTAATTATTCGCATGTGTTTCTCCGCCATGTCAAAAAAAAAATCAAATAGCTCCACCCACAAAGCAGTTATGCAAATCAACGGACACAGAATCCGAATCGTCCTTACCCTCGCAGATTCTGTCCAATCGCTGCCTTTTTACTTTGTGTTTGTCGGTCAGAGCCATGGTGGCGTAAAGACCCGCCTCTTCCTGTTCCGCTTCCTTTTTCTTTCTTTCGTTTTCTCTCTCTTGTCTTCTCGGTGAATGGGGCACAGGTCAGGCTCTGGTTACAGCGCCGTGTGCCCTGAACGGGCCAGAACCCCACACAGCACCTACAACATAACACACACACACACACATTATTACATATTGAGCCCAGAACACACAACACTGCCAAAACACGCACACACAATGTCATGACGGAGTAACATTTTTTTCCCCCTCAGATCCAGATCTGCGTCAAACATCTGCAAAAAACCAGTGAGGCATAAACATGATGTGATGCGAATCAATAACAAGCAGCTCGTCCATTTCTTTAACAGATCAAAGCCACCACAGCCCCGCCCACTTGTTTTCTATTGGATCACAAGATCGAGGTTCATGAATTCACGGTTCAAAGCTCTCCACAATCAAGTCCGCATGAAGCGACAGTGAGCAGTGCGGGTAAACGACAACAATCAGGAACGAACCTGATTGGTGGACGTTCCACGACACGACACGACACGTAACTATAAATGGATAAAAAGTATGTTGTACTTTAATGAATAAATAAATAAACTGTAATCACTGACACATTACTGTGGTGTAAGAGGAATAAAACACTTTCCTGCAGGAAAATCATCAGCTCCTGGATGGAAACAGTAACTCTCTGACGTTGATTGTTTTCCTGTTACAGCATGACACACAGTGGTTTATTCCTTACTTAATGGTTTACTTCATTATTAACAGCGTTACAAATCGAGAGAATAAAATAGAAATGACGCAATATATTTGTATATAGAAGTTCATATAAATGTAACGATGACAACATCATCATTATATCATCCACCGCAGTTTAGCCTGAGTGTCCTGTCATGATTATAATCTGGACTTTGATACAGAAACACCTGTGTGTGTGTGTGTGTGTGAGAAATATAGCTGCATTGACATGCTGTGTCCAGCAGAGGGACGAGAGTTCCACTCAGAGAACATGCATCTCTCTCTCTCTCTCTCTCACACACACACACACACACACTCTTTCTCTCTGTGTGTCACTCTCACTCTCAGTCTCATCAATCTCCATGTGTAACCCCACAGTGCTGAAACCTCCTGATCCAGAGGAACCCATGCTTCACACTGAGGAATGTTCTGCTCTACTCTACTGCTGACTCTGTGTGTGTGTGTTTGAAAGAGAAGTTCCAGGACTTGACTAAACTCGTGCTGCAGAAGCGGAAACTAAATCGGCTGTGTTCCATTTCCAGCGTCTGCTGGAATGTGTTTGATTCCCTTCACTCCACAGTCGAGATCTTGGTTCTCGGACTGTAAAGTTTTTGTAAAGAGTTTCTCATCTGAAAAACTTCCAACACTGAAAAAATAATAGTCAAATTTTAAATTCAAAGAGTTACACAGCTGAACCAGATTTAGGATTTTACGATCATAAAAAAAGAGTGTAATTGTTGAATAGAATGAGTTTCGATTTTGAAAACAGAACGTTTTCGAAAACAATTCTGTAATAAAGCAAAATGTAAAATTTCACAATCATTAATGGCATGACATTAATCAAGTAGAATTAGGAATTTTATAGTTGAGTAGAATGTAGGAATTTTTATATCACAATTTTTTTAAATTCTACAATACAAAAATTACAATTAAAAGGATTTTAATTAAACAAAAAAAGGTTTAGAATTCCACCATAAACATTTAGAATTCCAACTTGTATAAAGTTCAGAATTCCACCCGACATGCTTTTAGATTTCCACCACATAAACATTTCTAATTCCAATTAATAAAAGTTCCACTATAAACATTCAGAATTTCACCATAAACATTTGGAATTCCAACTTGTAAAAGTTTAGAATTCCACCCTATATAGAGGTTTGGAAATTCCACCATAAAATTCCAACTTGTAAAAGTTTAAGAATTCTACTCTACATACTTTTAGAATTCCACCCCATAAAAGTTTAGAATTCCACCAGACATACTTTTAGCATTCCAACTCGTAACAATTCAGAATTCCACCATAAACATTTAGAATTTCAATTCATAAAAATTTAGAGTTCCACCCTACATACTTTTAGAATTCCACCACATACAAGTTTAGAATTTCACTGAATAAAAAGTTTGGAATTCCACCATAAACATTTAGAATTCCAACTCATAAAAATTTAGAATTCCACCATACATACTTTTAGAATTCTACCACATAAACACTTCTAATTCCAACTAATAAAAGTTCCACTATAAACGTTCAGAATTCCACCATACACATTTTTAGAATTCCACTACATACAAGTTTAGAATTCTACCACATAAAAAAATTCCACCACATTTAGAATTCTATCATGTAAAAGTTTATAATTCCAACATATACACTTTTCAAATTCTACCATATATATTGTAGCTTTCTACCATACAAAATTTTTGAATTTCACCAAATGAATTGTTCAGAATTCCTCCATAAACTTTTAGAATTCTACCACATAAACATTTCTAATTCCAACTAATGAAAGTTCCACTATAAATGTTTATAATTCCACTTTAAACGTTTCAAATTCCATCACACAAAATGTTAGAATTCCAGTACAAACATTTAGAATTCTACTGTATAACACTTTAGAATTCTAACATACACACTTTTAGAATTCTGCCACATAAAAGTTTCAAATTTCACCAAATAAAAGTTTAGAATTTCAGCTGATAAAGGTTTCAAATTCCACCATAAACATTTAGAATTCCAACTCATAAAAGTTTAGATTTCGACCATACACATTTTGAGAATTCCACCATACATACTTTTAGAATTTCACCACATAAAAGTTTAGAATTTCACTGAATAAAAAGTTTAGAATTCCACCACAAACATTTAGGATTCTATCATGTAAAAAAGTTTAGAATTCCACCATAACACTTTTTGAATTCCACCATATTTCGATTTCTACCATAGAAAATGTTAGAATTTCACCAAATTAACTGTTTATAATTCCACCATGAACTCTTAGAATTCTACCATATAAACATTTCTAATTCCCACTAATAAAAGTTTCACTATGAATGTTTAGAATTCCACCGTAAAGGTTTTGAATTCAACCACATAAAATGTTAGAGTTCCAGTATAAACATTCAGAATTCAACTGCATAAGCATTTTTAATTCCACCATACACACTTTTAGGATTCTACCACATAAATTTTAGAATTTCACCAATAAGAAGTTTAGAATTCAAACTCATAAAACTGTTGAAATCCACCATAAACATTTAGAATTTTACCACCTAATTGTTTAAAATTCAACCATACACACTTTCAAAATTCTAACATAAATAATTTTTGAATGCCACCATATAAATTGTTAAAAATTGTAAACATTCAGAATTCGACTGCAACTTTTAGAATTTAACGGAATGTTAAAGCTTTATGTGTTACTCCAATTCTAAGGTCCCTTCACTGGCTTCCAGTAAGCTACAGAATTGATTTTAAAGTATTGCTGCTGGTATACAAATCTCTAAATGGCACAGGGCCCAATTACCTCTCTGATATGTTGCAGCAGCCTAACCCAATCAGATCTACCAGATCAAAACAGAAAAATTTACTATTAAAACCAGTTGTAAAACAAAGTATGGCGAAGCAGCTTTTAGCTACTATGCAGTACAGCTATGGAACCAACTGCCAGAGGACATTAAAAATGCTCCTGCTGTTGGCAGCTTCAAATCTAGGTTAAAGACCAAGCTGTTTTCTGATGCTTTCTGTTAAATAATTAATATTGTCTTTTTTTTTTAAATAATTTTTACTTTCTCTGCATGTTTTAAATTTACTTTAATTTTAACTTTATTCTATTTTATTCTTTATTCTATTCTGCTGGTTTCTTTTTTTTCTCCTCCTATTTCTACTTCATTTTATTATTTTATTTCTACTATTGTTTAATTCTTATTATTTTCTTTTAATTCTTTTAATTGTTTTAGAATAAAAATAAAATTATTTTATGTAATTTTATTTCTCTATTGTTTACTGTTTTTGTTTTTACTTCTGTAAAGCACATTGAACTGCCATTGTGTATGAAATATGCTATATAAATAAACTTGCCTTGCCTTGCCTTAAGTGGTGATTTTTTTTATTACTTTTATATGTTCAAATTATAAAAGTAAAAAAAATATTACCATATAAAGCTTTAACATTCTGTCATAATAAACGTTTGGAATTCGACGATATAAAAGTTTAGAATTATATTAAGATTTTAATACAATTTAGATGTGTAGAACTGAACACTTTGAACATGTTGAAAACAAAACAGTACAAAAAAAATCTGTGCAATTCAATAAAAATCCACAATTAAATACAATTAATCTAAAATCATACAGCAGAGCAACCGGGAATTCTGTAACACAATTTACAGTTAAATAATGACAGAATAAAGCAAAGATCCAGGAGGAGATGGGATTTAGAATTCTCAAGCTGAATTTTACAGTTCAACAGAACAAATCTGTTCTATAACACACACACACACACACACACACACACACACACACACACACGCACACACAGTGAGTGAGTGTGGATTGAGACGTGTCCCTGAGTCGAACTCATCACCTCCTCCAACACTCATTTGTCACTCAGTGTGTATAGTGAGGAGTTTGGAGGAATCATGTGATCGTTCCTACCCCCCCCCCCCCCCCCCCCCCACAGACAGCATCCATTATGAACAAGATTCTCAGTGTTCATCGAGAACGGTCACAATAATGTGTGTGTGTGCGCATCTCATGGCAATCACGTGTCATACACGTCCTTGTTGGTCATTGATATAACCAATGCAAACACCCTACACACACATACACACACACGGCAGCCACACCTCCTTCACTGGAATTGAGACACAGAGGCCACGCCTCCTTCACTGAGACAGGCAGACAGAGGCCACGCCTCCTTCAGCCTCATGAAGACACCTGACCAGGAACTCGATGTTGTGATTTGAGACAAGGCCATGACATTTACCTCAAATACTCATCACCATGAAATATTTATTGAAGCTTTGTGTGTGTGTGTGTGTGTGTGTGTGTGTGTGTGTGTTTGAAATATTTTCTGTGTGAATTATTTAAAAGGTCAGGGCACCTGCATGCTGCGTGATCCACATCGACATGGAGAAAACGATGCACATCACCAGTACAGCAAAAAGGAAAAAAAAAAGAGCCGTGTTTCCAAAGAAGACGATCACAGTCTGTGTGTCACGCAATTTAAGTTTCAGCGAATTTACACGAAACTTTCCTGACACTCAGGACCGAAATATGAAGCTCCTCGTGTGTGTCTGGAAAAGACGACTTCACAAAAGCCAGTTTTCCTTCGACTTCATATCCATAACACGTGCAGATTTATTTATTTTTTTTAATTTGTGTTAACGCTGATCAAAACAGAATAAAAAATGTTTTTAAAGCATCACAGTATGAAATGACATTTATATTTATGTGTTAATTCATTAATTTTACATTCAGCTTGGAAGATCTTCAAAATTTACGCTGCATTCGACTAAAACTCGTCACTAAAAATTTCCAGCCTCCGACTTGGAAAAAACAAACAAACAAATCTTCTCAGCTGTTCTGAATTCCCACTCGAGTTCAGAAAGTGACGTCAAATCAACATGGCCGCTCACAGACTCAACACTAAACACAGCAGCACTTCTGATCTTTATACCGTACGAGTTACTGTATACTGTACAATACACACTCACCGGCCACTTTATTAGGAACATCCTAACATCCATCCACCTGGAAAAACATGCGATTTCAATTTTTGTGTGACTTTCTTTCTTTCACTGTGGTATGTGTGTTGGTTCGAGCCAGATGAGTGTGAGGTTTGAGTATTTCAGAAACTGCTGATCTCATCCTGTGGTTTTCACACACAACAGTCTCTAGAGTTTACACAGAATGGTGCGAGAAACAAAAAACACTGAGTCGAGCGAGTGACAGTTCTGTGGGTGGAAAAAACAAACGCCTTGTTGATAAGAGAGGGTCAGAGGGAAATGCACATTGGTTTGAGGTTTTTTTTTTTGCCAGGAAGGATATAGTAACTCATATAATCACTCTTTACAACCGTGGTGAGTAGAAAAGCATCTCAGCACGCAACAGAAAAATAAAAGAACACATTGGGTTCCACTCCTGCAGCCAAGAACAGGGATCTTAGAACCAACAATGTGTTCCTATTAAAGTGGCCGGGGAGGGTATACAGGTATTAGCTTTAGCCTGCAAAAAATATACATCATTCATTAGACTGGAGGCGTCGTTGTTTTTGTATGAAAGTCGAAAATGACTCGATTACGAGTTACAACTTCATATTTCTGAGGTAAGACGACTTGGAAGACATAAAATGGCATCTTATGCTATTTCTGATATTTAACAAATACTTCAAAAGGTCAAAACGGAGTAAATGGAGTAAGGAGTAAGCCTGTGGTTTTCTCTCACTTTCCGTAGTAATGGATTAAGTCAAAATAGTATCTAAGTACGTTAACAAAGTACAATTTCTCAAGTATTTTCCACCTCTGTGTCCACATATAACACACAACTTCAGTAAAAATACACACACAGGAAGTGCTCCTTTGTACCACGTTTCCAGATTAAACAACAGCTACATAATAAAGCGCAATTTCATCATCGAGCCAAAAAACCCCAAAACAATCCCAATCCCAGTCGCACCTCTTTCAACACGATTCCAAAACATGATGCCCATGTGAGAAAAAAACCAGGAAAACAGGAAGCTCAAACAGGTCTCACTCAAAAAGCCAAGAACGAGTCTCTTTAAAAATATCCGCTTACGTGACCGAGAGTTTGCCAAGGCTGAGAGTCCATGATCAAAAAAATTCAAATAAAACGATAAATAAAGGTCGAGGAAATCCTGCCTTAACAGCATGCATACAACATATGTGACCCCTCACCGAATCCAGGGACGCATGTCGGCCGAAACGAATCCGAGATAATCGCAAAAGAAGCATTTTTTTTTTAAATTTGTGATTTTTGTTTTTTTCCATCATGTGCAAGTTGAGATCTTGAAGAATGCAATCAGTATTTCAGATAATAGATTGTTTTGTTGGAAAAGCATACATTTTTTGTTGCAAATTGTCTCGTTTTTGTCAGGACTGTAGCCTGCTGGGGGGTGTGGGTAAATTACCATATGGGCCATTCACATGATGATTTAAGTCTTTTTTTTTTTTTTTCGCGAATCAGCTGTATGATCCGAGCTGAGCGCATGGCTACTTAGCTGCATACAGGCGTGTGATTTCACTATGGAATGAGTTACTAAACAGAGTGCAGAGGAGCTGAAACACCGCGAAGCAAACAGACACTCGGTATTTACATCGGAGATCACCATTTCTAGCAAAAAACACCGCAACCTCGTTTTCCAGATTGAATGGAATACTTGAATGATGGGATGATACACGGACCGTTCTAGAATTACATTCCATCGGAGGCATTGGTGTGTGCAAGGCGCCGTTTCTCTTTCTGATGGGGTGAGTTTATTAATCTAAGGCTGTGTGGTTATTTTTGCATGTAACGGAGAGTGTTGTGGTTTGGTTAAGCCTAGGTCACAACCGGACGTACGATTTTTTGGCCGTGTGATTTTTGGCGTTTCCCAAATCGCTGCGTTTTTTTTTTTTCACGGAGAAAGACGCGCGTTGGCCGTAAGTTTGTCTTGCAACCTGAAAAAAACGTAAGCGCCCGTAGAGTTTGTTTGACATGACAAAGAACCTCTGCGGCCGTCTGCGGCTCGAAAATCAGCACGTCACACGCGCGCTCTCGTGCGTTTCATGCGCGCTCTCCGTGTGTTTCTTGCGTTTTTTGCATGTAGACCGGCCGTAGGAGCACATATGGCCGGTTGTGACCGAGGCTTTACATGAATCTAGCGTTGTGTTAGTTGTGTCATCATCGTGCTATCTTTCTTTCTTACGGTGTGAGTAATTTTTCAACCACAAAACGTTAAAGTATACTTTAGGACTTATTTTTGTACTTCATAATTGTGTTGGGCATACTTTGCATGGAAGGAAAATTGACGTGGTGATCTTTGTTTACATGAAAGTAGCATCGTGCTAGCTCGTAGGGGGTAGGGCTTTCCTTAATCTCATGCAAATGAGCACCATTATGTGCCCGCCCTGCACCCAGAGTAGCTGAGATGGAAAACTTTGAGGGCGATTTTCTCCCTTTTCTGTTTTAAGAAGTATACACTTTCAAAAGGCCACACATTCTTCAAATATTGTCAGATCTCCACATGGAAGGCATCATTGGAAAGCTTAGAAACTGTACTTTCTGAATCTGTCAATAACTCAAAATGCCCCCGGGCCAACATGTGTCCCTGGATTCTGTGATCTGCCACATATGAAAAGAATAAAACACTCAGGGTTGTGCTTTTAAAGCGAAAATAATCGGTGATGGGAAAACTTGAGTAAACTTCACCACCACACTGAGTAGGACACGTTTGCTGAATGGTATTGTTCAAAAACAGGTGAAAAAGAAAACCTGAATGAGGAAAACCCCGTCGTTTTCTCATCTTCCTGCTCACCAGCAGCTAAACACAGAGTCACGATATTCCACACACAGAATCCCAACAGTGTTAATCTTATAACAGACCTGCAGCCATTGAATAATTGCTTACAGTGACTGAAAATGTCAGAAAAGTCTATGCCGCTGGAGGAAAGGAACAACAGTGTAGTGTGAGAAAGGGTTAAAAAAGAACGAACAAACAAATAAACTGCATGGATGCACATCATGCATCCTCCGCTCAAGATTGGGGCCTGGAGCTGCACCACAACTGGCAACCAGAGAGCAAATTCGAGTAAAAACAAGTGTTGCCAGGCAAAACAAACCTCACCCGGTCGCACTTATGATGAATATGAAGGAAGATATCGCGGAAAAAATAAAAATAGGTACTCTATCAAAAATAAGTATACTTCAAGTTAATTTTATTAAGTATACTTAAGTGAAGTTAAAGTATATTTCCTTAAAGGGGTACCAAATATAATATATACAGTTGCTGATGTGACAAAGTAACGTATTCTTAAAGGGATAGTTCGGGATTTTTGACATGAATCTGTATGGCATCCCCATCAATAGTGTCGTGCAAACACACTGACTTACCCCTGACAGCATCCTGTGAGTCCAGTTCTTGTCCAGTTTTGGTCCAGACGAAAGTAGTCCGGCAAGTTTGTTGGGGTCACGAAAGTAAAACGTTTTTCGTCTCAAAACAGTACGTGTTCAAAAGAGTGATATATTTGCATCACAAAACCGTTGCCAAATAAAAAGTCAGACCTCGAAATCGCTTGGCACTATTTTCTCTCCCTTGGTATCACTGCGCGCTGTCATGTTGACATCTGCGCAGGAATCAACACCTTTCCCATTGTTTGGCAGTGATTAGGAGTTCAGATCAGCGGCGCTAACGAGCTAATTTGAGAGCAAGAACAGCGACAAATTTATCACCTTCTATAACCTATACAATAATATATTTGTGAAAATGGTGCGCACTTGCGACTATCCAGGCTGTAGCAACAAAGATGTGGCTGAATCTCCGCACACATTTCACCGTCGTAGTCAGACATGTTGTCGCTAACTTTGCTAGCAGTAAACAATGTAGTGATGTGTCGGTCGCGAACGATCCGGTTCAAAGAGCCGGCTCTTTGAAGTGAACGACGGGAGCCGAGTTGGGGAGCCGAATCAGTTTTTTGTCCTTAGGTGCCTCAGAGAGAGAGAGAGAGAGAGAGAGAGAGTTCAGCTCAGCTGAAGGATGATTGTCTATTTGACAACCATGATCATTGTTTTGTTGCCGTGAATTCCTAAAGCTCATGATATAAATTGTCGCTCATAAATTGACAGGTTCGGTCGGCAACCGCCTTGGCATGGCCAGATTAATCTGCGGTATACAACGAGACAGCAGTCATTATAACAGGAGCAGATTTGCTGTTCCAGCGGCTTCTCATTACTGGTGGAGCAGAGTGCGTCACTTTTTTCTCTTTTTACATGCGCTCAAGGTGCCACATATTTTGTTGCACATTGTTCTGTGTTTGTTAAAATAATTTCCAACTTTGCTTCATAGCTTCTTAGGCCTGATTTATACTTCATAATTTATTTTGTGGCATTTTGTTCAAGGTCGAGTGTGAAATAAAGCCATAAAGGATAAACAGTTGATGTCTTCTGTGTATTTTATATTGGTAATATAACACAGTTTTGCATTATGTTTGTGAGAAAATAATTTATTAATTGGTAAGTAAGTTTTATTTCTATAGCTAGAACATTGTTACACTGCTATACTTTACAAAGCTTTACAATGGCTACAAAAACTAAAAAATAAAATGGAAAACATCCTATTGATAAAATATAAATAATAATGTAATTAATTAACTAGTTAATTGCAGCAATTAGATCAAAAATAAAATCTCAGGAGCCGTTTGGGAGCCGAAAGAGCCGGCTCCTTATAGTAAGAAGAGCCAAAAGAGCCGGCTCCCGAAAAAGAGCCGAAATTCCCATCACTAAAACAATGAATGAAACAGCCGTGGCTGTCACCTGGCGGCAGCGCGCAGTGATAAGAAGGGAGAGAAAATAGTGCCAAGCGATTTCGAGGTCTGACTTTTTATTTGGCAACGGTTTTGTGATGCAAATATATCACTCTTTTGAACACATACTGTTTTGAGACGAAAAACGTTTTACTTTCGTGACCCCAACAAACTTGCAGGACTACTTTCGTCTGGACCAAAACTGGACAAGAACTGGACTCACAGGATGCTGTCAGGGGTAAGTCAGTGTGTTTGCACGACACTATTGATGGGGATGCCATACAGATTCATGTCAAAAATCCCGAACTATCCTTTTAAGTATTCTATCAAATTTATATACTAGAAAACAATGAAATATCTTGGTAATTGTAAATATAATAGTCGGTACGCTAAACGGCACAAGAGTCGCCATTTTTAAAAGACCGTGACGTCAGCCCTACCCACTGCACTAGGAGAGAAGCGTGTAATCATGGCGTCGGGCGCATCAACTGAAAGCGACAGCTCTGTTGAATCATACGAAGAGATCCCGCAAGACACACTGCAAGCAGGCTATGGCTTAGAAGGGTACCAGTTTGAACCAGTTTGTGTAGCCGATCACTTACAATTCATCCTACTTTCCGATTCACACGTGCTAGTCCCAACTTCAATGAGCCAACACAACTGGGCACATACATACGTCATGAGTGTTACGCAGAGAAAATGAACGTGCATTCTGATTGGATAAAATTAATATCATGGCGGGCTGTTCAAACTGCGGAAATAGTTTGCTCGAGCTACTTTCAAAACACTACATATAACTTTCCAACCTTAGAACAAAAAACTTTTGTAAGTCTTGAATAAGGTTCGTTAATGTGTGTTTTATTGTTATATTTACTCTATATATTGCCCTCTGTTCCCCTTTAAGTATACTTTTGTGTACCCAGTATACTGATGTCAATGTACTTACAGTATATTTGTAAGTAAACTAATCTAATACTTCTTGGGACTAAATTGGCCCACTTTTAGTTTATAAAAAGTATACTTTAAGTCTAAGAGAAGTAAACTCTGAGTATACAACTATCCATTATCTGTAGCTGCTTATCTTGTCCTACAGGGTCGCAGGCGAGCTGGAGCCTATCCCAGCTGACTACGGGCGAAAGGCGGGGTACACCCTGGACAAGTCGCCGGGTCATCACAGGGCTGACACACAGACACAGACAACCATTCACACTCACACCTACGGTCAATTTAGAGTCACCAGTTAACCTAACCTGCATGTCTTTGGACTGTGGGGGAAACCGGAGCACCCGGAGGAAACCCGGAGGACACGGGGAGAACATGCAAACTCCACACAGAAAGGCCCTCGCCGGCCACGAGGCTCGAACCCGGACCTTCTTGCTGTGAGGCGACAGCGCTAACCACTACACCACTGTGCTGCCCGAGTATACAACTCGTATTTTTTATTTTGTACTGCAAGTATACCACAAGTTCTATACTTGTAGTCCACTTTTTAGTTTACTAAAATATACTTTGTAGTATACTGGAAATATACTATCGGTTTACTTGTTACACACTTCTAGTCCACGTTTTAGTTTTGAAGTTTACTGCAATTCCCCTTCTAGGTATACTATTAGCTTTCTAGTCCTAACCCTTACCTCATGCACACTACCAGTAGACAACTTAAGTGTTTTGTACCTTAAGTTACAATGAAGTTATAAAGGTAAAAATTCACAAAATAACAACAGATACTCAGGATTAAGAACATGTTCATTTTCTTTAAAAATCAAAATTTAAAGCAACACTGTATTAAATGCCAAAGTATAAAACCATGCCAATTGACATCCAAGCTCTAAAGAAAAATAAATAAATAAATAAATAAATAAATAAATAAATAAAATTATCCCACTCAGAAGAAATTTAAAAAAAAAAAAAAAACTTGGAACTTTATATTGAGTACTTTATTACACTTTTGTTAAGTATAGTATCTTGATCAAAAGTTGAAGTATAAGCTTAATATACTGAGACTTTTCTATATACTTTTCAGGATAAGCCAAGTATACTTATGTATAACTTTATTAAGTATTATCTCTGATAAGTAAATAAAAAGTAAACTGAAAGCATACTCTCTTGTTTTTAATTTAAAAGAAGTATACTAGAAGCACACTTGAATAAACTTCTTTTTTTGTCAGGGGGTCCATGTGGCTCCTGCTTATAAATAAAATAGCTTTCTGATCCCATGTCCATACAGTAAATATGGCATATATACACTACCGTTCAAAAGTTTAGGGTCACCCAGACAATTTTGTGTTTTCCATGAAAAGTCACACTTTTATTTACCACCATAAGTTGTAAAATGAATAGAAAATATAGTCAAGACATTTTTCTGGCCATTTTGAGCATTTAATCGACCCCACAAATGTGATGCTCCAGAAACTCAATCTGCTCAAAGGAAGGTCAGTTTTATAGCTTCTCTAAAGAGCTCAACTGTTTTCAGCTGTGCTAACATGATTGTACAAGGGTTTTCTAATCATCCATTAGCCTTCTGAGGCAATGAGCAAACACATTGTACCATTAGAACACTGGAGTGAGAGTTGCTGGAAATGGGCCTCTATACACCTATGGAGATATTGCACCAAAAACCAGACATTTGCAGCTAGAATAGTCATTTACCACATTAGCAATGTATAGAGTGGATTTCTGATTAGTTTAAAGTGATCTTCATTGAAAAGAACAGTGCTTTTCTTTCAAAAATAAGGACATTTCAAAGTGACCCCAAACTTTTGAACGGTAGTGTATATATTTACTCTATGACGCAGTAGCCACAAAAATGAACCGTAATCCAAAAATGAACAATTTAAAAATCACAGAAGTAAAATATACCAAGTGTCTGTACTTTATATTATTCTACTCTTACCTCTTACAGTTTTCCAAACTGAAACCTCCAAACCGAGGCCGACATACACACGCTGTCGCCATGACCCAAACTCTTATTTCCGGGAAATGGCCTGGCGCTAGAGCTCAGTGGAACGCACTTTCCGTCTGTAATGAGCATAAACATGTCTGAAAGTGATTTGTTTAGTCTAGTCCATTTATTTCGAATTGTATACACTCACAGGCCATTTTAATAGGAACACATGGATGCGCATGCGCACTGCGCAACTGTTACATTCTTACAGCACGATGACGTCGTGGCTAGCGCCTTTATATGAGGCAGTAGCCACAACAAAAACGATTTTGACCTTTTTGGTGACCTTGACCGGATGACCCTCAAAATGTTGGCGGTTCTATTTGAGACCAATGGCCATCTATCCTGAAAGTTTCATGAAGATTGGTCCAGCTGTTTCCCCGTAATATTGTTAACAAAAAAAAACAAAGAAACCCGACCGAAAACAATACCTTGCCCCCTGGTGGACTCCGTCCCGGGTGAAGTAATAATAAACAATAAAGCAGAAAACAGACGCCAATCTTACAAATGGAGGATCCACTTCTTCTTCTGCTCTTGTTAGGGGAGTAGATCGTCATGATCCGCATATATGAGTTGGCGTACACTACCGTTCAAAAGTTTGGGGTCACTTTGAAATGTCCTTATTTTTGAAAGAAAAGCACTGTTCTTTTCAATGAAGATCACTTTAACTAATCAGAAATCCACTCTGTACATTGCTAATGTGCTAAATGACTATTCTAGCTGCAAATGTCTGGTTTTTGGTGCAATATCTCCATAGGTGTATAGAGGCCCATTTCCAGCAACTCTCACTCCAGTGTTCTAATGGTACAATGTGTTTGCTCATTGCCTCAGAAGGCTAATGGATGATTAGAAAACCCTTGTACAATCATGTTAGCACAGCTGAAAACAGTTGAGCTCTTTAGAGAAGCTATAAAACTGACCTTCCTTTGAGCAGATTGAGTTTCTGGAGCATCACATTTGTGGAGTCGATTAAATGCTCAAAATGGCCAGAAAAATGTCTTGACTATATTTTCTATTCATTTTACAACTTATGGTGGGAAATAAAAGTGTGACTTTTCATGGAAAACACAAAATTGTCTGGGCGACCCCAAACTTTTGAACGGTCGTGTAGGTTTTTACACTGGATTCCCTTCCTGACACGACTCTCCCCAATCTATCTGGGCTTGGGACTGGCAACAGGTATACACTGGTTTGTGCAACCCCACTGGCTGGGTATTTTACCTAATCTGCATGTCTTTGAACTGTGGGAGGAAACCCACACAGAAAGGCCTCCGTCGGCTGTGCGGGTCGAACCTGGAATCTTCTTGCTGTGAGGTGACAGTGATAACCACTGCAGCACTGTGCTACCCAATCATACAAATGTAGGATTTAAAAAAAATAAATTTTACATACATTTTATATATATATATATATATATATATATATATATATATATATATATATATATATATATATATATATATGAGAGAGAGAAGAAAGAAAGAAATGAAAACACTCCAGCGAGAAGTGACAGCTAAAAGTTTGAAATACGCACACGGGTCATTCTAGAATTCGGGGTCCATTTCATGTCTCTGAGATAAACCTTTCGTTATTTTCCCCAAAAGAAATCTTTATTGAATCAGTTTTTGAACAATAATGCAAATTATGACAAACTTTCACCAATAGCGATGCTTGATGTGCATTTTAGACCCAATTTATCCAGAAAACATTAACTAAATGACTCCCACCCCTCCCCCCACATTGTCGGCTGTCTTCGACTCTTGATTCACCCACTCAACTCGAATAAACAGGAAGTGATTCAGTCTAACAATCTGTTTTTTTGGGGAGCTTATTCTATTAACTGTTATAAAATCAATTGCATAGAAAGTAGGGCTGTGCCGATAGACGATGCCATCGTCCATCGACGATGGTGGTCATCCATCACGATGGAGAGCCACCATCGTGATATCACGCCCCCTCCTGTCATAATCATGCATATACGGTATCATCTGGGCCTATTTAACCTAAAAAGTTAGTTTTTTGTTAGTTTAGTTAGTTAGTTTTGTTTAATATATAAATATAACATATTATAAATACATAATTATATAAATCATTATAAAGTAATATCCTATTACCGCTTGTTCACACAGGCTATGGTGCAGGGACGTGCTAGTGAACATAACATGTGTTTACACAAATACAGTATGCTACTAATAATAAATTTTGACTTCATTTTTTAGCCTACACTATACTTTTAATGTAAAATTTGTCATGTTGTTCAAACAAATAGCCACTATTAACAGTCGGGAAATATTTCACCTTATCAAACGGCAGTGAAGCGCAGATTTCGGCAGAAGTCAAATAACTTTAATCTGGTAAATAGGCCTACTTTCAGACACAGAATGGTCCACTCTAAGCCATAATGTCAAACCAAATGGAAGAATGAAGGTGATTCTGATAAACGTAAAGACAGTAAAAAAAAAAAAACAATATTAAATCATGATTTTAAAAGCTGGTGCAATAATTCAAACACTAATAAATTGGAAAAATTAGCGCGTTCAAGTGCGCACTAAAGGCCGAAACGCATCTTCAATTGATATGGTGTAAATAAACAATGAGTAATAGCTTAAGTGTAGTTTCTTCTCATAGTTTGAATACTAGTCTTTCATTGTTAGAGCAGATTAATATCTTGCCGTGATCAGTGAGTGCTCGGGGAGGTTCATTTCCACCTGCGCTTTGCGCAGCTCATTTCTCCGAAGCCAGCTGTGCGCAAACGCAGTGTCGACTGCTCGGCAAACTCCAAACGCTCGGTCTGTACTGGCCCTCTGCTGCGCAAGCGAGTTGGTTATGGCCAGGTTCAAATTGTGCCCAAAACAACTTAACCACGGCCATTTCAATTGCCTGATGGCTGCGACAATATTCGCCCCGTTGTTATGCAGGCGATCTTTTTCTCCTCTATTTTCCATTCGGCAAGTGTCTCGCGCAATGCGTCTTCTAAATTGTCCACTGAATGTGTCTCTGGCATGAAACTCGTCTGCAGGCATTGGGACTGCATTGCCCACTCTCGGTCCACATAATGTACGGTAGCTGACATATAGGGCATCATGTTGCAGCTGGACCACATATCCGTTATCAAGGCCAAATATTCCACATCACCTAGCGCTTTTTTTTCTTAACGTGCCAAAGCCTCGGATGAGTATCTAATACTTTTAATAATAATAATAATAATAATAATAATAATATATTTAATAATGTGGTATTAAACCCCCCCACGATATGATCGTCCATCACGATGTTTGCACTGTAAACATCGTCGATGCCAATTAAGGGGATATCGCACAGCCCTAATAGAAAGTCCATTTTCTGTATTATGTAAAATTTCAGTCATAAAAAAATATACTGATATGTCCGTCCCAATGTTCTTGTCAACACTGTTAAGTCTGTTATAAAACCGCAAAGACTTTTAATAATATGCATGACACCTGCCCCAAGTGACGTCACTTCCTCTGGCGGGGAACTTCAGAAAGGCAGCGAGGCGTGTTCTGTTTCTTCTCTCGTTAATTTGAACAGAAATGTTGAGGATTTTCCACCAGCAGTAGATTAACTGTTCGTCAACTCTGTTACGGTGAGCGAATCTCTCGCTTGTTTTTAAAAACAACAACAACAACAATAATAAGACGATTAAAATCCATAATATTCCATTTTTATTATACACGCCGTGTGGTAGCTAGTTTGAGGTTAGCGTGTGGAGTTGAGACACAAAATGGTGGAAGATGTCAACTCCGTTATTGTCAGTTCTGTTAATGGATTGCCCAGTTCGACGATAACAGGGTTGATGATGACTAACAGAGTTGACACTTGAAATGTACCGGCAGTTATATAACGGGCCACGTGCGTGTGTGTATATTAGGGCTGTAACGATATGCGTATCGAAATCGAGATACGCAGAGCCACGATCCGTATCGCGATACAAGAAGTCAGAATCGCGATACACCCTTTCAAACTTCTCCTCAGCCCAAAAACAGAGGCGCTTCCAAACTTCAATTTATGAATACTTTACTTTTTATTTAAATTACATTTTAAACTTACTTAAATTACTTTTATTTTTTTATATCTATTAGTAAGTCGTTTTTTCGTCGACCTGCGACAATCTTCTGCGAGTCACGCAACGTCCACACTCGCCACTGGCAGAGCATTCATTTCTTTTAAGCGGTCGCCATTAGTGGTGTGTCGTTCACGAACAAACCGTTCTTTTTGAACGAGTCTTCGAAGTGAACAACTAGAACTAGTTCGCGCCGCCTCTCGTTCTCGGTCGTTCGCGAATCAGCAGTCTCTGCTCGCTGGCAGCAGGGCGGTCGCTGAATCTCGGTCGTTGGCGAATCAGCAGGATCTGTTCAGTAGCAGAAGGGCGTCCAACTTGCATTTTGATCTGTGCAGAGCAGCGCCACTTTACTTCTTTAAGGGCTATCTGAGCCCTATTATCAGAGCGTTGACACATGCCAGGTCTTTAGTTTACAATTTAGAGCTCTCACTCAGCAATACATTTCAGTTCACAGCGAACGAGCTCAGCAGTTCGCGAACGAACGAACAGCCAGCAGCCAGCCTGCCTGCTGCCATACTGGGCTGGGTGCATAGCAACGGTTTCCATGACTGTGATAAACAATGAAGAACGTGGCTCTGGAGATCGCGGCATACTGTGTTCGTTTTTTTAATGTTAATGCAATTTGTAATAAAGTGGTTTGTTCTTTGTAATGAGCGTTGCTGTTGAATATGAGCAAAATGGGTGTTACTTAATGGGTTTAAAGGAGGTCTCTTGCTCGAACAGCTGGAAAAGGTCTCGCTAGACGTGACGTCAATCGAATGTTCGTGCATAACAACCGTTTCCATGTCCATGACCAGGCCAAACAATGAATGATCATGAATGCAGCAGAGAGACATCGCAGGCTACTGTTCGCCGAATACGATGACTTGTAAAGTTGTTTATTCTCTGAAATGAGTGTTGCTGTTAAATAAGCAATTTTTTTTTTTTGCTTAATGGGTTTGAGAGAACAACTGCATAGCCGGCAGACCATGGCTCTACTAAAATAAATATAATAAATATAAAAACAGCTTTATTCTCATCTACATTTAATTAACTTTCAGAGCTTTGTTTATGTAGTCTTTTTCAGATAATGCTAGGATAATGTTTTTCTTCCATCTTTTTCTCAAGCACATTGTAATGTATGAAAATCTATTGTGGATGGCACCTCTGCCGCCTCTCGTTCACTCAAGATGAACTAAACTTCGGACGACAGCCATTGTTGTGCCGCTTTGGTGTGACGTCATCAAAATGAACGAGTGAACGAACTGAACGAACGAATTTCTTTGCTGAACTGACCGACATGAACGAACTGGCGGAAATGAATCGCCATGTCCCACCAATAGTCGCCATTCTGGTTGCGACTCGGGGAGTGAATCTGTAAACAAGCAGCTCATTGGCTGGCTAGGTGTGCCACAAGCCAATCACAATCACTTGACCGGAAAGGCATGTCTGCTTGGGCGGAAGCCTTCTGCGGCAGTTACATTTTGACACGCGAGCAACGTTTCACCATAAAAATTCCGTAATTTCCATCTGTTTTCCGCGATCACAGAAAATCATTGGCCCTATGAGAGTGAGACAGTGAGAGAGCCACCCCCCCAAAAAAAATCTTAACGGATTTACACGATTTGGAAAAATGACTTTTTCAGAACCGAAAAAAACAGAGCTTCCGGTTCAACAGTATTATTTTGAGAAATAAAACAATCTTTGGATATACATTTGTTCATTTTTGCATACATATTACTCATTCTCTGCAGTGGTCTGAATTATTTGTTATTAAATAGTTAATGTAAGTAAGTAAATGTTAATAAGTCAAATTTACTACTTTAAAAAAACATTTTAAAAAAAATCGTGGGCGTATCGAATCGTGGGTCAAAAATCGCGATACGAATCGAATCGTGAGTCGGGTGTATCGTTACAGCCCTAGTGTATATAAACGTATTTTCAACCGAAAATAGAAACTATAAAATGTTAAGAAAAATTCTTAACAGACTTTTCTCTTTTTCATATTGTTTTTAAAATAAAAATGCTGAATGAATGAATGAATGAATTTATTTATTTTGAACATGTATAAAAAATGTATGTAACTATTTGTACATACAAAAGAAAGAAAACGAGAAATTAAAAAAATAAATAAAATAACATAAAGAGCTAAGACATTACAAAACACCGCACATTGTTCGAAAAACGAGTGGGAAGAAGTACAATATTTTTTTTAATTTCCCACCCCTTTTTAACTACCCCGAAATCCAAACTACATTAATACGCCTATAAAAATATATACTATATATACACTTCATGAATATCTATATAAATATATAATTACAAAAATAAATATATATATATATATATATATATATATATATATATATACTACATACCATATATACACTTCATAAATATCTATATAAATATCTCATCTCATCTCATTATCTCTAGCCGCTTTATCCTGTTCTACAGGGTCGCAGGCGAGCTGGAGCCTATCCCAGCTGACTACGGGCGAAAGGCGGGGTACACCCTGGACAAGTCGCCAGGTCATCACAGGGCTGACACATAGACACAGACAACCATTCACACTCACATTCACACCTACGCTCAATTTAGAGTCACCAGTTAACCTAACCTGCATGTCTTTGGACTGTGGGGGAAACCGGAGCACCCGGAGGAAACCCGGAGGACACGGGGAGAACATGCAAACTCCGCACAGAAAGGCCCTCGCCGGCCACGGGGCTCGAACCCGGACCTTCTTGCTGTGAGGCGACAGCGCTAACCACTACACCACCGTGCCGCCCCCCATATAAATATATAATTACAAAAATAAATATCTACTACATACCTATCCCTGTAAATATGAATATATAAACTATCCCCATAAATAAATATATACCATATACTAAGTTAGTTCTAATATAACAAATCAACCCTATTCTATTTATCCCTCGTCATCCTCTGTTAACATACTTCCTCTTCTATATACTTGTTTAAAAATATTTTTGTACCTTTTTTTAAACAGATTTATATTTGCACTTTGTTTTATTTCTGTCTCCAGTCTGTTCCATAAAGTCACCCCACAGCTCGATACGCACATGCTTTTCATATTTGTTCGAACCTTTGGTTTTTTAAAATTTAGGTCTCTCCTTAGATTATATCCCCCCTCTCTCTCACTAAACATTCCTTGTATATTTTTTGGCAATAGATTATTTCTCGCTTTGTACATTATTTGTGCTGTTCTGAATTTGACCAGATCCATAAATTTCAACATGTGTGAGTTTATGAATAGTGAGTTTGTGTGATCTCTGTATCCTGTTTTGTTTATTGTCCTTATTGCTCTTTTCTGTATTGTACATATCGGCTGCAGGGTGGTTTTGTAGGTGTTTCCCCAGACTTCAACACAGTAAGTCAGATATGGCAAAAACAACGAGTAATATAGAGTACGCAAAGATTTGCAATCAAGAATATGTTTTGCTTTCCACAGAATTGCCGAGCACTTTGCCAGTTTTGCTCGTATGTATCCTACATGAGGTTTCCAGCAGACTTTAGGATCCAAAATCACACCAAGAAATTTAATTTCCTGTACCAAATGCTAACTTCTAAATATAAAAAAATTAGTGCTGTCAAAAATGTCGCGTTATTAACGCGTTAACTTGACTCAATTTTAACGGCGATAATTTTTTTATCGCGAGATTAACGCTCTGTGACATGATGCCACGCCCCGCACAGCCAGAGTCCGCTGCCCTCCCCCGAAGAGCCACGGTGCTCGGCTTAGGTTTCGTTTTCCCATCAGCGGCTCCAGCCCCACTTTGCAGTGGCTGTGACAAGATGTGTTATGCTCTGCAATAAAAAAAAAACATTGGTACAACCAGTGTTCGAACTATGCCGATATTTTCGGGGGGTCCCTTATTTTCCCTTGGGGGGGTGCTTGCGCTTGTCTCAGAGCACGGCTCTCCATCGCGTGCTCACTTCGGATATGCAAATGCTTCCCGTTACACACGATTGCTATGTCAATAAACATCATTTTGCCAATACTTTAGAGACCTCCCAACATTTCCCAAATCATGTTTTCAAGGGATCTCATGTCTGTTTCAGGGGATCTCGGATCCCCCTAGTACCCCCGTAGTTCGAACGGTGAGCAAGCCCATTTACTTTTTTATGCTGATAAGAGAATTACAATGTTTTTTCATGTGACAAAAATGTGCGATTAAATTGCGATTAATCACGAGTTAACTATGACAGTCGCGACATTAATCGCGATTAAATATTTTAATCGCTTGACAGCACTAAAAAAAAAAAATTTATTAATAATAAACAGACTTATAACCGTTTCTTTGTGCAACACGACTGTATTGCTGGCAATTTATGAGCAAACGTAAATATATTATCAAACGTATCGTGTATCGTAGAAATGCCTTCAATAATTAATCGCTCACGCCTACTGCGGGTCATCAACGAACAGTTCTGCCACGTTTCTGTGGTTATTAAAATGCATTCATAGCTCTTCAGAATAAAGTCAAACTTAAAAAAAAAATTAACTAATGATGATGATGAGTTAATAAATTGCATTTGATTTACAATTGTCTCAAGTTTGCTTCAATGGAAAAGAAATCTTTTTGGATATAATGGAAATAAAATGGCGATAAAATGAAAAATTCTCACAGAAATTTTCTCCCTCGTTTCTTCTGACCAAATTGCGTCGAAATACTCCTGGCTCCCTAGTGATCGCTGAGACACACCCAGATACACATCGCTCGCTAATTTTCACCACAAAATGAATTAGAAGTGATGAAAAGCAAAGAGAAAGACAAGAAACTGTAATATTTTCTGAATTAGCACAACATCCATACACTGACTGACTGTAAACGCTAGTTTTATTCTGTAACGAGACGAAGAAAATAAAAGAGCATTAAAATGACTGAAAGACCGAAGTCCATTGACGAGCCTGAGAAGAAGAGTCGGCGCTAATGGCTCGAGCTGTGACTCCGTACTCTGTATCACGCAGCTGCTGCGAGAAAGAAAGAGGGACAGAGAAAAGAAAAAAAAAGAGAGAGAGAGAGAAGGTATTGATTTCCTGGCGTCTCTACCCTACCATGCTGGTGTCAGGGAACGAGCAGATCTGTGCTGTTCTGAGTCTGGACACCAGCTCCTTCGGGCGCTCACAGGAAGGCCTCGGATGAATCACAGCTTCCTGGTCCAGGAGAAAAAGGTGGCTCTGGTCCGTGGTGTGCCCCCCCGAAAACTCCCCCCGTGGTGGGACAGCCTGCCAATTTTTTCAGTGCATTTCAGCCTGTGCTGGGAGCGAGCCAAACAAAACAATGTGTTGATAAAGTCCAGGGCTGAGGGAAGACCACAAAGGAAGGGTTGTTCAGCTGCACACACACCAAACGCAAAAAGGGAAAAAAAATGTCTGGAGACACAGAGTAAAATTCATGGTAACCAATAACACTGGACAGTATCTGGGACCTTTTAAGCTGCGATGTTGACGTACGTGCAGAAACGACCCACAAAACCAGGGTCTAATTTCATCTCCATGCTCTTACGCTTCGACGGCTGACCCGAGGGGTCGACTGGACAAATATTTCCTTTCAATTAAGATAAAAAGCAGGACGCTCGACGTCCAAAGTCCGAGTTTGGTCCGTCTTCATCTCCTTTTTTCTTTTTTGTGTGTATTGTGTAACATGTGCGAAGCCTGCCAAAGGAAACCTGCCAGCTCAACCTTTTTGGGAGGAAACGCAGCTTAGAAAGGACCGTGCTCATTCCCTCTCTCAAAGCCTGTTTTTTGGCAGTAACTTTCCAGTACAATGCCCAAAAGGGTTTTGCGTAAACCAAGACTTCCTTAAGGATACAAAGTCAAATACATGTAGAATAATTTCACATTTACATCCATTCATCTGGCAGGTTTACAAGTGGAGCGAGATCCAGTCCAAACACAGAGCAGAGATTTGGTGTAAAGTTTGCTGAAAGGCCCAACAGCGGCTCTTATACTCGCACAGGAAGTTACAGCTGACGAATCGCTACCTTATTAGCATGATAAATAACTGAGCTAGCAATTCGATCTTCGAATGACAAAGAGATGAAGATAATGAAATTGAAGGGATGTAAGCTTATGCGTTATGATATACAGAAGCCATTCTCGAGACTGTGACCCAAAGCCTTGTGGCTTTTCTTTCTTTCTTTCTTTCTTTCTTTCTTTCTTTCTTTCTTTCTTTCTTTCTTTCTTTCTTTTTTTAAAAAATTGCCATTACCCAAATTCCTTTTCCTCAGAATCAGAATGGTCTGAAAGTGTTAGCGTTATAGTTTACATGCTAGATGTAGCTCTAGATCAAACTTCCCAATTTGATAAGGCCATCCTTAAAAAAAAAAAAAATCCGTTTCCGGTCCACCGGGTGAGCAAAAAAATTTTCAGTCAGGACGGAGGGATTTTTTTTTAATATATATGGATGGATAAGAAATCGCAATGCTGTGTTTGCTTTTTCTTTCAGTACTTTTTTATTACAAAAGCAGACACATTTAATAAAATATGACGGTTTAATCAACTGAAACTTGTACAAAAACTTTAAGTTAGCATTTTAAATGCTGACTGCAACATTTGCAAAACTTTTACAAAGGTACTTAAAACGTCCGACACGCGGACTTTTTGTAGTTCTAAATCGAGCGTTAGGCCGAGTTCGGATGAAATTACACTATTAAAATGATCACTGAATGATTTGTTTTTCTGAATCTTTACTATTTTGTTGTTCGCTAGAATACCATTTTGCGATTTCACACTTAAGCAAATGTTTGAAAACTCCGGATCTCATCCGCGGCCCCGACATGCGGTGTGTGCGCGCGCACTCGGCGGAGGCAGTAGTGTGTCGGAGGGAACAGAAGCAGAGATGACGCTTATTTTGTCTCCGGTAAACCAGTCTTCTCTCGTTCAATTACGTGCTGGCATCAAAAGACACCGTTGGTTGTAAATGAACCCAAACTGAGTGGTTGGAGTGTATTTTCATACACAAATGGAGAAATGTTGGCTGAGTGTGTAATTGTGTCGCCCCACTGCAGACCGTTGTCGTTGTTAATTCATAGCATGCTCAGCTGCGTGAATGTGTCATGCACCGAAAATAAGAGATTTACAAGCCAGGAACGCCTCATGATGCAATACGCAAGAAAAGAAAGAAGATTTACTGCCATTTTACTTTGTATTTGAGTAAAGTGAATAAATAAATGGTCTGTGGAAAATACATTTAATCCTGGGAACTGCGTGCACAGGAGTTTATTTTGTGTTTACTCCCCCCGGCTGGCTACTTATTTGTCATGGCTGGCTAGTATGAGCCTTAGTGGAAAGCCCTGGGAATGCGGAAATGTCAAGTTCGATTTTAGATTTACGATTTAGATTATTTTTTAATAATGGCCTAAATAACAAAAATAACAAAGAACAAAATATGCTACAACAGAATACATCTGTTCAAGTGCTAGCTTTAGTGCTCTGTGTATTCCTTCAAATACCAAACAATTTGATCAAAACAATTTCTATTGGATAGCTAAATAATGAACCATACATGGTCCAAACTGAGCGCCAACTCCTAGCGAGCTGCTTGCTTACCAAAATTATACTCCATTAGCTGCTAGCATTATGTAACTTTATGTCTTAGCCTACAGTTGCCATCCTATTTCATTTTTAGATCATCTCCACCACTTACCATAGTCTCTTTTCTTTCTTTTCTTGTTTCATATACTTAAGTTATCTTCATTTTAAAAAATGGGCAGCTCAAAATAAATTTGCATAAGGCACACATGCTAGCGAGATGGCATCCCATTAAAAGGAGTTCCTGATACAGCGCTGTACACAGACCATCAGAGGGTTTTTCTGATTCATTTCAATCATTGACTTTTAAATTGCTGCATCGATTCAAATCGTCAAATCGTTACACCTCGAAAGATAAACAGAGGCCATGTCTTTCAATGATTCTCTCATGGGTGAAGGTGTTCTTAGGCACGACCTCATCCTGACCACTCAGCAATCAGTCATGAGGAAAATATTCTGCTCACTCGGACTTAGAACTGGTCTCATTCCATAGCCCTTTTGAATGAATGTTTAGGCAACAGAGCAACAAATTTTATACCCTAATTCACAAAAAATTAACTAGCTAGCATATTTGACAAGCTAATTCACAAACTGAAACTAGCTAGCAAATTTGCAAATTTAATTTACAATGTAGTTCTTAAAACATAACTAGCTAGCAAATTTACTCCTCTAATTCACAAAACGCAACCAGTTAGCAAATTTAACAAGCTAATTCACAAAATGTAACTAGCTAGCAAATTTGCTAATTTAATTTACAAAACTTTGGCTAGCAAATTCACTACTCTAGTTCACAAAATATAACTAACTGGCAAATTTAGTAAGCTAATTCACAAAATGTTACTAGCTAGCAAATTTACTAATGAAATTGACAAAACATAATTAGCTAGCAAATACTAATAATCCAGTTCCTAAAACATAACTAGATAGCAAATTTACTCCTCTAATTCACAAAATATAACTAGCTAGCAAATGCTAATAACCTAGTTCACAAAACATAACTAGGCAGCAAATCTACTAATTAATTTCAAAGCATAACTCGCTATCAAATTTACTACTCTAGTTCACAAACTATAATGAGCTGGCAAATTTACTAATGTAATTGAAAAAACCATAACTAGCTAGCAAATTTACTCCTCTAATTCACAAAATGCAACCAGTTAGCAAATTTAATAACCTAGTTCACAACATATAACTAGCTAGCAAGTTTGATAAGCTAATTCACAAACTGCAACTAGCTAGCAAATTTGCTAATTTAATTTACAAAACTTTGGCTACCAAATTTATTACTCATGTTCACAAAATATAACTAGCTGGCAAATTTACTAAGCTAATTCACAAACATAACTATCTAGCAAATTTAATAACCTACTTCACAAAAATTAACTAGCTAGCACATTTAAGAAGCTAATCCACAAAACCTGACTGTATAGAAAATTTAATTACCGGTACCTAGTTCACAAACTAGCTAGCAAATTTACTCCTCTAATTCACAAAACGCAACCAGTTAGCAAATTTCATAACCTAGTTCACAACATATAACTAGCTAGCAAATTTGCTAATTTAATTTACAAAACTTTGGCTAGCAAATTCACTACTCTAGTTCACAAAATATAACTAACTGGCAAATTTAGTAAGCTAATTCACAAAATGTTACTAGCTAGCAAATTTACTAATGAAATTGACAAAACATAACTAGCTAGCAAATACTAATAATCTAGTTCTTAAAACATAACTAGCTAGCAAATGTACTGCTCTAATTCACAAAATGCGACCAGTTAGCAAATTTAATAACGTAGTTCACAACATATAACTAGCTAGCAAATTTAACAAGCTAATTCACAAAATGTAACTAGCTAGGAAATTTACTTATCTAATTTACAAAATATAACCAACTAGCTAACTTAACAAGCTAAATTACAAAACTTAACTACAAGTTACCCAACTTAATGTTGACTCAACATACTTCTTTAGATTTGATGGTGAATTTTAAAGGCTGTTTCATCTCATTCTGTATCAATCAGTAATTCCAGCAAACGATAAAATTTTACAAACAAAATAAATAGGTGGGGAAAAAACCACACAAAAATCTCATGTCCTTCAAAAATTAAAATGTAAAGCATAAAAAATATGCTTTGGAAATAATAGCAAGAGTAAACATATTCCATTTCAGTAATAATACTTTAGCAAAATAGAACATGTCCAAAATAGTACTTAAGTAAAGTAACAAAGTACAGTTGCTCAAATATTTTCTACTTGTACCCAGAGGTAATTAGATCATACATTATTATATTAGGTTTTTATATTTATTATTCAGTTCTTTAAATTAATAACATGTTTAACTGGAATATTCCAGACCTCGATAATTAAAAAAGAAAAAGGACTAAATGTGTTTGACTTGGACCGAATGTTTGTCTGTATATCATGTGTTTATAGTGGGAAAAGAATTCCATGACTCCATTAAATATTACTGCAAGCACTGGAATAAGGAGATAAATATATGAATAACTGGATTATGTTTGTTGAAAACGTCTGCATTTGTAGCGTGTGGAATACATTATACAATTTAGAAAGTCTGAGAACCTCATTAATATTGGACCTCGAGGCATCCAGTTTTTACTCGATGAACTCTTGAAAAAGCCAAGAACAACACGGTTGATCAGCACCGGAGGCACCTTACGGCAGGGAGATAAATGGAGGAAGGCTAGGACGCCGGATGTGTCCCTTTCCTATTCAGAGCTTTCACAGACCATGGATGTGTGTTCATGGCGAACCCGCTCTCACTCCAACACACGCCAGGAAAAAACGGTTCATCCACCCCCAAAAAAGCTTCTTTAGCTTGGTTCTGTTCCCGGACCCTGAACAATCCTAGTGTTACCGGTTGGCAAATGATCGCATGCTGGACGGACCAGTCGTCCCACCACTGGTCCAACCAACCAATACATTTCAGCGTCTGATTTCACACTGACATTCTCCATGCTGCTTTTATGGCTAGGTAAAGGAGAATGCCATTCAGGCCACAGTTAATAAGGTTCTGCACTGCAGCAACACGATAATCCATTTGAGACCTGACATACACAGCCCTTTGCCCAAGCAGCTAGCGGCGAGTGAAATATGTCAGGCGTCCAGCCTAACTTTTCACAGCTGTCTGAGCTGACAGAGCGGGTTTTAAATCAGACTTCTGGAAACGACAGACCATTTCCTTTAACAGCACCTTTAAAACATAACCTAGCACAAAATAAAGAGAGGGTGGGAAATGGTGACAAATTACACTGGCATAACTGAGCGCAGCCTTGTGGATTAACCGCGGAATAAAAAGTGCTGATGACCAACAAAAGAGGAAAAAAAAAACAGCTATTCATCGCTTTGGCACAGGGTCTAAACTCAGATAGCGTTCGGATAAACGCTCCATTTGAGTTATTACCCCGTGATGCTCTGGTGGCAGTTATATTGATAACACCCACCAATCCGTTGGTGGTAAATTGATGAGGTAGGGAATAAAACTTCCAAGATGGGAGAACCAATGCCAAGGCTGAGATGCACTGCGACAACAATGAAGAGGCTTTCCTAATACCCTCTTTAAGTTACAATACATTAACTCAGCAAATGAATTTTCAGCCGAGACCATTTTCTACGATGAGTAAGTACACAACAACTGAGGTAATCTCCAGAAATGATTTCCATTATGCTCAATTGTGCATCGTGCAGAGAATAGATTCCTTCCTGAGAGTGCTAACTCTATCCAGCTTCTAACTCAACCGAGTACGCCCTGTTAGACACGAACATCTATTAGAACATGACACTGTTCTGCATTTGGGGTATTAACAAGGTCTGGCTCTCTTGTGAATCCTGTAAAACTCCCCCCGTCCCTGAGCAAGGCCTCCAAACAAAGTAGCTTTCAACAAGCAGAGGGTCAGCACGGAGGCCACACAGAGGGGGAACGACGCCTGCCTGGACACCACATGAATCATGGGATTGCATGGCCGAGGCAATAGCCTGGGGGGGTTACCGTAGGTCAGTCCTGCTGACTAGGCCAAGCGCGAAACCAAGATCCCTCACCCTCCATTCCGTGCTACAATCCAAAACATGACTCATCGTTTGCTTTGCTTCTTTTTGCCAAAAGTCATCTGTGTGATGTACACGGTTAGGATAGATAGAAAAAAATAAGTGCCCTATGGGTCCATGTGGCTACTGCGTATAAATTAAATAGTTTTCTGATCCCATGTCCATACAGTAAATATAGCACATATACATGTTATCAGTGATACTCACCTCATCTCTTACAAACATCACCGAGCTGTGAGCAGCATCAGGGCTTGGGATATTTTGGTTGCCAAATATAATTTACCGTGTTTTGTTCAAAATACAGAGTTGTGAACCAGATCTATTTTCAAAATAGTAACAAAGCGCTTGTTCATGGATTGTCTTTGAAGCATTACTTAGTACTAATGAGCACGTTTTGTTCACAAGTGTAGTAGGGTGGTCCCGAAATGTACGGGAAAACATTTTTTTTACCAAAACATTCCGACCACCCTACCATTTTTTTACATAGGCTAAAAGAAGGCAACAAGCAAAATTTCAGAAAAATTGGTTAATATTTAGAGGTGCCACACGAGGTTGCAAATCGGGTTAAGCCAGGGGTTTTCAAAGTGTGGGAGAGTCAGCCCCCCCCTCAGAGAGCAAATAAACAACAGCGCCCCCCCCCACAATTTTTGTTGTTGCTATACGTAATGTTCCATTCGTATTTAAAAAAATGGTTGTTGTACACATTTTTATTTTTTCCTTTTACACATTTTAAATATCTGTGCTTTTTTAAAACATCTTTTTTTAACACATTTTAAACATCTGTGCTTTTTTAAAACATCTTTTTTTAACACATTTTAAACATCTGTACTTTTTTAAAACATCTTGTTTTACACATTTTAAACATCTGTGCTTTTTTAAAGCATCTTTTTTTTTACACATTTTAAACATCTGTGCTTTTTTAAAACATCTTTTTTTTTTACACATTTTAAACATCTGTGCTTTTTTAAAACACCTTTTTAAACACATTTTAAACGTGTGCTTTTTTAAAACATCTTTTTTACACATTTTAAACATCTGTGCTTTTTTAAAACATCTTTTTTTACACATTTTAAACATCTGTGCTTTTTTAAAACATCTTGTTTTACACATTTTAAACATCTGTACTTTTTTAAAACATCTTGTTTTACACATTTTAAACATCTGTTTTTTTAAACATCTTTTTTTTACACATTTTAAACATCTGTGCTTTTTAAAACATTTTTACACATTTTAAACATCTGTGCTTTTTAAAACATCTTTTTTTTACACATTTTAAACATCTGTGCTTTTTTAAAACATCTTTTTTTTTACACATTTTAAACATCTGTGCTTTTTTAAAACATTTTTTTACACATTTTAAACATCTGTGCTTTTTTAAAACATCTTTTTTTACTCATTTTAAACATCTGTGCTTTTTTAAAACATCTTTTTTTACACATTTTAAACATCTGTGCTTTTTTAAAACATCTTTTTTACACATTTTAAACATCTGTGCTTTTTAAAGCATCTTTTTTTTACACATTTTAAACATCTGTGTTTTTTAAACATCTTTTTTTTACACATTTTAAACATCTGTGCTTTTTTAAAACATCTTTTTTACACATTTTAAACATCTGTGCTTTTTTAAAACATCTTTTTTTACACATTTTAAACATCTGTACTTTTTTAAAACATCTTGTTTTACACATTTTAAACATCTGTTTTTTTAAACATCTTTTTTTACACATTTTAAACATCTGTGCTTTTTAAAACATTTTTACACATTTTAAACATCTGTGCTTTTTTAAAACATCTTTTTTTACACATTTTAAACATCTGTGCTTTTTTAAAACATCTTTTTTACACATTTTAAACATCTGTGCTTTTTTAAAACATCTTTTTTTACACATTTTAAACATCTGTGCTTTTTTAAAACATCTTTTTTTTACACATTTTAAACATCTGTGCTTTTTTAAAACATCTTTTTTTACACATTTTAAACATCTGTGCTTTTTTAAAACATCTTTTTTTACACATTTTAAACATCTGTGCTTTTTTAAAAACATCTTTTTTTAACACATTTTAAACATCTGTGCTTTTTAAAGCATCTTTTTTTACACATTTTAAACATCTGTGTTTTTTAAACATCTTTTTTTACACATTTTAAACATCTGTGCTTTTTTAAAACATCTTTTTTTACACATTTTAAACATCTGTACTTTTTTAAAACATCTTGTTTTACACATTTTAAACATCTGTTTTTTTAAACATCTTTTTTTTTACACATTTTAAACATCTGTGCTTTTTTAAAACATCTTTTTTTTTACACATTTTAAACATGTGTGCTTTTTTAAAACATCTTTTTTACACATTTTAAACATCTGTGCTTTTTAAAACATCTTTTTTTTACACATTTTAAACATCTGTGCTTTTTAAAAACATCTTTTTTTACACATTTTAAACATCTGTGCTTTTTTAAAACATCTTTTTTACACATTTTAAACATCTGTGCTTTTTTAAAACATCTTTTTTTTTACACATTTTAAACATCTGTGCTTTTTTAAAACATCTTTTTTACACATTTTAAACATCTGTGCTTTTTTAAAACATCTTTTTTTACACATTTTAAACATCTGTGCTTTTTTAAAACATCTTTTTTTTAACACATTTTAAACATCTGTGCTTTTTAAAGCATCTTTTTTTTTACACATTTTAAACATCTGTGTTTTTTAAACATCTTTTTTTTACACATTTTAAACATCTGTGCTTTTTTAAAACATTTTTTTTACACATTTTAAACATCTGTGCTTTTTTAAAACATCTTTTTTTTACACAAACATCTGTGCTTTTTTTAAAACATCTTTTTTTACACGTTTTAAACATCTGTGCTTTTTTTTTTTTTTTTAAACATCTTGTTTTACACATTTTAAACATCTCACAGCATCGTTAGCTAGCACCTCTTGGCAGACAACACACTGTGGCAGTGGAGCATCTTCAGATCCAGTCCATGAAAATCCAAACTTTAAATAATCGTGGTCAGACTTCCTTCTTTTTTTGCTTGGCCCAGACTCTGTCTCCTCACTCACTGTAGCTTTAGGTACTAAAAATCGATCCATTTTGTCTCTGGCAAAGGCTAACTGAAGTTCGCTAAATGTCCGCAATAGTAACTTATTCTGGTTTATTTTTCCTCACGTTGCGCGCCCCACACTTTGAAAAGCCCTGGGTTAAGTCATTAACATTAGTTGGTGCGTAGACTGTTGCAGAGAAGATCTCAAACCCCCAAAAAGTCTCAGTTCTAGAGGGAATATGCCACTTCTATGAAAAAGAAGAGGCAGGAAGAGTTTATAGACTGATAGAAGGTTATCTTTCATGCACTAAGGGGTTCTTAAACAATGAGCACTGATCGTAATATGCTGATGAAGTTGTGAATGTTTTTCTTTCGATGTTTTTCAGACGGCTAGCAACAGTAATACAAGTAGTACCGGTGGTGCAAAGCACAAAACCAGAAAGGACGATTATGTTTGGTTAATTGGTCGCACTTCCAAGGAACTGTCTGGGAGAAAGCTTCCTTCTGCTCGGGAAGTCCTTAGTGTGCTCTTTTATCTCCACAAGATACCAGAATACCGAAGGGTTTAGAAAATCACAGACAAGTAATAGCTATTGTTACTGTGAACACAGGAAGTTATATTACTGTATTGTTTGTATTAATATGAAACAGTTAATAAGCCACATTATTTTATATTGTGTCTTGAGTGAAAACTTTAATGGCTTTGTGGCATCTCTAAACATTGTTCAATCTTAACCAAATTCCGCACAATAACTTCTTTTAGGCAATGTAAAAAAAAGGTAAGGTGGTCGTAACAAAATCCTAAAAAAAAATTGGGGGACCACCCTAAAGTGTAGTGTAAAAACTCGAAAATAAAAAAAATTAAATTAAAAATTTAAAGCGAATAGCAGAAGTTTGATATATTATAGGGCTTTGCAATCTATCTGCCAAAAAGCTCAAAAAAACCTTTCATTTGACCTTTCAGAAGGACCAAACAAAGGCTGTGATAAGCAAAAGGTACATTTTCTTAAAATAAACACCACTTACCGTACGTGATATCGAATCGGTAGCCTCGGCGAACCACGAGGTGAATTTTGTTTATCTTTTTACGTATCTGCCGATTATCTTCTGATACTACAAAGTTATAACGAGGTTTCTCTTATTTTGTTTCTGGTTCTGATTGGTTGCAAAGTTTATCAAGAAGTAGAACGGGTAATCGAACTTGATCAGGATAAGTGCTGACTGGTTACGAAGTTTCGCAATTGTTACACTCATTCTTACATTACGATGACATCGTGGCTCCGCCACTCGTTCTTGTGTACCACTGATAAAGCGAGATCAACTGTTCGTATCGCGAGATCACGATTTGCCGTTCTGCTGATTGTAATGCATATGTGTATGCGCAGTGCGCTACTGTTACACTCATTCTTACACCACAATGACATCGTGGCTCCTGCCTCGCTTTGCGTCTATGAGGCAGTAACCACAGAAAAGAGTGGAAACCATTTTCATAATTTTGTTCTCTGTTACTACACTTATACTTGAGTGGACTGAAATTGGACTTAACACAAATACTCTGTGAATTTCTGAATCTTTCCTCTTCTTCTTTCGGCTGGTCGCCACAGCGGATCTGTTCCAGTTCCACATGTTTGATTTGGCGTAGGTTTTACACCGGATTCCCTTCCTGACGCAACCCTCCCCGATCTATCCAGGCTTGGGACTGGCACTAAGTATGCACTGGTTTGTGGAACCCCAGTGGCTGGGTATTTTACCAAATCTTTGAACTGTAGGGGAAACCAGAGCACCTGGAGGAAACCCACATAGATACGGGGAGAAGAAGCAAACTCCACACAGAAAGGCCCCCCATCGGCCGTGAGGTTCAAACCCGGAACCTTCTTGCTGTGAGGCAACAGTGCTAACCACTGCACCACTGTGCCACCCTTAATTTCTGAATCTTTACTCCTTACATTTGTATTTAAACCTTCAAGTTACATTTTGAGTTTATTTAAAGCGTCGAAACATGTTGACGAATCGCACCAGTGACCTTCTCACGCTACATAAAGTGCCTGTCGGTAGATAAACAGCTTTATTAAACACAAGATCCACTCAGCTGATGCTGGTTTCCATTGGAGATGGGTATACACTACCGTTCAAAAGTTTGGGGTCACCCAGACAATTTTGTGTTTTCCATGAAAAGTCACACTTTTATTTACCACCATAAGTTGTAAAATGAATAGAAAATATAGTCGAGACATTTTTCTGGCCATTTTGAGCATTTAATCGACCCCACAAATGTGATGCTCCAGAAACTCAATCTGCTCAAAGGAAGGTCAGTTTTATAGCTTCTCTAAAGAGCTCAACTGTTTTCAGCTGTGCTAACATGATTGTACAAGGGTTTTCTAATCATCCATTAGCCTTCTGAGGCAATGAGCAAACACATTGTACCATTAGAACACTGGAGTGAGAGTTGCTGGAAATGGGCCTCTATACACCTATGGAGATATTGCACCAAAAACCAGACATTTGCAGCTAGAATAGTCATTTACCACATTAGCAATGTATAGAGTGGATTTCTGATTAGTTTAAAGTCATCTTCATTGAAAAGAACAGCGCTTTTCTTTCAAAAATAAGGACATTTCAAAGTTACCCCAAACTTTTGAACGGTAGTGTAAACTTGTGCTAATAATCTACATCTACATTATTAAATTTGTAAAATATATAATATAACTAATATAAAATAAGTAATATACAATATAGTGAGACAAACATATTATTTCGATTAATAATGAATAAAATTTGTATTTCGTTTATAAATAAAGGAATATGACACACTCGCTGGCCGTGCTGTGAAAATCATGCATGCAGACGCTCATCAAAGTTTCCAAATCTGTCACTGTTTAACTCTTGAATATTTTCTGTCGTCGATACTCTCATTAAAAATCTTACAATCTCTGCTTTCCAAAGAAATGTATCTGGTTAAGATCTATTCAGTACGTTGGGAGTAACGGCAGGTTGAAGTCGGTACAACAGAGTAAAAACTCTGCTCATGGGACGTTGGGAAACGGCCGGTGCTTTTCTTTTTGAGTCACGGGAAAGCGGTCAGGCTTTCTCTCTCTGATCGGTTTCCCACTGGATTACTCGTGAATATCAATCAGATCACTTTTATAGGGATGTTCTCTCGCTCTCACTGTTTCTCACTGTTTCTCTCTGTTTCTGACGAAGGATTCAAAATTTTTCGTCTGCTAGTTTTGATGTCATGATTCACAGGAGAGTGAGTTTTCATAGCTTTACCTACTCATTTTTCCGATTCATGTCATCTCATCTCATTATCTCTAGCCGCTTTATCCTTCTACAGGGTCGCAGGCAAGCTGGAGCCTATCCCAGCTGACTACGGGCGAAAGGCGGGGTACACCCTGGACAAGTCACCAGGTCATCACAGGGCTGACACATAGACACAGACAACCATTCACACTCACATTCACACCTACGGTCAATTTAGAGTCACCAGTTAACCTAACCTGCATGTCTTTGGACTGTGGGGGAAACCGGAGCACCCGGAGGAAACCCACGCGGACACGGGGAGAACATGCAAACTCCACACAGAAAGGCCCTCGCCGGCCCCGGGGCTCGAACCCGGACCTTCTTGCTGTGAGGCGACAGCGCTAACCACTACACCACCGTGCCGCCCTCCGATTCATGTCAATAAATAATTAGTTTCAAATATAACTGGAGTTGTTTTGATGAAAAATATTGAGATCTTAGTGGTCGGAATGAGATTAAAAAAAAACAGAAGTCAGAAACGCGAGTGTCAATTTTAGTTCAGTTAATGTGAAGTGTTTATGGGATGTGGCTCACACAGTTTTTTCGAGGTTCGCCTTGAAAGCTGTGAATATTAATCATTTATATTCTTTCATATAAACACTAGTCGGCCCTACTGAGAAATACAAAGGCCTACAGAGCACAAAGAGGGTATTAGAAATAATCTTGTATTACATTTTTATTGAGTGTACCAATTTACCTAATTAGCATAATTCATACTAATGAAATAGTAATTTGCATAATTTGTTTTTATTAATTTTTCAAACTTTGTATTCAGTATACAACCATCTATGTTCCTGCCAATTTCCATGTAAATATCTTGAAAAATAGAAAAGTTAATACGAAAAAACATTTGATCTCATTGGTTAATGAGGCCCATTTTGGACCATGTGATCCTCATACAGAATATTACGGCAGTTTTCTACAAATTAAGCTGTTTCTTCAATCTTTGATTTGTAATATTTCAAGAATGGATAAACATTTTATATATTCCATAAAAACTATGTTGTTCTGCATTCAATTCTGAATTCAACGAGAGCAGTTTCAAGCAATTTGGACTGAATTTGAATTTTCACCTGATATGCCTAATAAAAAATATATATCTAAATAACCAGAAAAGTATTTTTTTTTCAAGGGCGGCACGGTGGTGTAGTGGTTAGCGCTGTTGCCTCACAGCAAGAAGGTCTGGGTTCGAGCCCCGTGGCCGGTGAGGGCCTTTCTGTGTGGAGTTTGCATGTTCTCCCCGTGTCCGCGTGGGTTTCCTCCGGGTGCTCCGGTTTCCTCCACAGTCCAAAGACATGCAGGTTAGGTTAACTGGTGACTCTAAATTGAGCGTAGGTGTGAATGTGAGTGTGAATGGTTGTCTGTGTCGATGTGTCAGCCCTGTGATGACCTGGCGACTTGTCCAGGGTGTACCCCGCCTTTCGCCCGTAGTCAGCTGGGATAGGCTCCAGCTCACCTGCGACCCTGTAGATCAGGATAAAGAGGCTACAGATAATGAGATGAGATGAGAAGTATTTTTCAAGTCGATACAGTGTGGGACTTAAGGACGAGCGCTCCTGACCCTACCTCAGTAAACCGTTTTAATATTCTGGAGTAAACAAAGAAAAAAATAGTGAACTAACTCGCTAAGTAGCTAACATAATTCTAGCGAACGGTAAATATTGGTTGTTTACGTGATATATGATCTTTTACTTCTGACTGATTCGTTAGCAAACGATGTAGCGCTCGTTATGCACAATGACCAGCAGACTTACAGAGACTGAATGATGTTTTCAGGCAAAACTTTGTTGTTCTCACCTGTCGATCCAGGATCCGGATATGCATCGGGATCCAGGATTTGTTTGTCTGTTCCCAACGTATTTCAAAAAGTAGTGAACAGATTTGGATGAAATTTGGTGGACAGTTTCAGTATCATCCTAAGTTCAAGTGATTTGATTTTGATCTTGATCCGGATCTATAATATACAGTATAGCTTGGCGAAAGTACACACTCTACCGAACGGCCTTCTAGGTTTTTTTTTTTACACAAAAACCTGACATTAAGTTAATTTCATCAGTTAAAACATTTACATTTTACTTTTTAACACAACTTAAAAGTAGCTTTTTTTAAAACTCTTAAAGTATTTTTTTGGCCGATACTTCTACTTGAAGCTGAGTAAGACTTTGACTCATTCTTTATCTCTCTTTTCACTTCAGTATAATTTCTCACTACTTTTTCCATCCCTCTCTTTTTCTCCCTCTTTGTCTCCTCAACATGGCCGTCTCAGTCCGCGCTGGCCTCCGTTTCAACGCGTGGAGGAGGGGTCGCCGGGTCAACATGCCTTTTGTAGCAGTGAAAAGACTTGTCACGGCTTGAAGTTTGTTCGCGTCGCCTGGCACAAAATGTCTCCTGACACAAAAGGCAGGCTCACTCGCAAGATGACACTTTCCATGTGCACACGTTCCACCCAATAAATAAATAAATTCAGTTACATAATTACTGTAGCATCAAAACACATTGAACTTAGCATAAAAAATGTCCCGTTTTTACCAGAGGTTTTTTAATTTTGATCTAAAGTTTGATCTAAAGTGCTAAATCACATTTCCAGTGGTTGGACCCCTCCCATTTCACCCCTCCCATTTCACAAGAGCTGGGTTTTTTTTTCTTAATAATAATAGTCACCACAAGGGATGTCGCAATGTTTCAGCCTGTATCTCTCTGCAAATAGGGGGGAAAAAATCAGAAAGAATGATGAGAAAGAGCTCGGACATAAACAGGTTACTTTCCTGTTGCATACCATCAGTGCTAAAGAAGACAACTGGACTTGTTTGAAATTCTTGAAGACGTTTCACCTCTTATCCGAAAGGCTTCTTCAGTTCTGTCTGACTAGTTGGGAATTCCAGGTGTTTATCCTCTAGTGGACCAAAAGCAACTCTAGGGAGAGTCGATGAGGTCACATGGGTCGTTGAGTCATCCTGTAGGTTGTTAGGGTCACTGGGGGCCGGGCATGACTTACACCTACAGGATGACTCAATGACCCATGTGACCTCAATGACTTTCCTTAGGGTTGCTTTTGGTCCACTAGAGGATAAATACCTGGAACTCCCAAATAGTCAGATGCCCCTTTTCCACCAAAGCAGTTCCAGGGCTGGTTCGGGGCCAGTGCTTAATTTGGAACCCGGTTTTCTGTTTCCACTGACAAAGAACTGGCTCTGGGGCCAGAAAAACCGGTTCCAGGCTAGCACCAACTCTCTGCTGGGCCAGAGGAAAGAACCGCTTACGTCAGCGGGGGGGCGGAGTTGTTAAGACCAACAACAATAACAAGACAGCGAAAGATCACCATTTTTAAGTGACGAGAAGCAGCAGCTGTACAAACGTGAAATCATCCATTATTATTATTATTGTTGTTGCTTCTTCCGTGTTGTTTTTGCTTCGATATTCGTGCCAAGGTTTATGCAAATGTAGCGACGTAACTGACGTATACAGCGACGTAACTGACATATACAGCGACATAATGATGTGGCTTCCCTTAGCACCGCGAGCTATGGAAAAGCAAACTGGTTCTCAGCTGGCTCGCAAGTTGAACGAGTTGTGAACCAGCACCAGCACTGGCCCCGAACCAGCCCTGGAACTGATTTGGTGGAAAAGGGGTAAGGCAGAACTGAAGAAGCCTTTCAGATGAGAGGTCAAACGTCTTCAAGGATTTCAAACAAGTCCAGTTGCCTTCTTTAGCACCTACGGTTTACTATGACCTGGATGACTGAGAACCTTCACAGACATATTTCCTGTTGCATAACATTTCAGATTCTTACAGTAATTACAATTAAAACTAGAAGGCCACTCGGTAGATTCGAGTGCATATCTCTGCCAAGCAACATATTATCAACATCAAAATCAGACCACTTGAACGTCCAATAATACTAAAGCTGTCCACCAAATTTCATCCAAATCCATTCACTACTTTCTGACTTACGTTGGGAACAAACAAACAAATCTTGAATCCACATACATACATATCCGGATTGGCATCAAAATCTAATCAGTGGTTCCTTGGCCCATGGCTCACCTTTCCACCAAATTTCATCCAAATCCATTCACTACTTTTTGAGTTATGTTGGGAACAAATAAATAAACAAAAAAGGGAGGTGAAAACAGAACCTCCTCCAAAGTTGGCGGAGGTAAAAAAAAAAAAAAGCAAATGCTCTGATACTGCATTATTTTTTTTACTAATTTCTAATAATATTTATTTCATTACAAATGACAAGTTCAGCAATAAAGTAGAATCCTGTCTTCAGTGGAAGGGACGAGGCTCGAGGACAATCTTGCCTTTTGTACAAAGGAGTGAATAGAGTCACTATCACAAAAATACTCAATATATTTTCAATGCAGGCAGCACAGTGGTGTAGTGGTTAGCACTGTCGCCTCACAGCAAGAAGGTCCGGGTTCGAACCCCGTGGCCGGCGAGGGCCTTTCTGTGCGGAGTTTGCATGTTCTCCCCGTGTCCGCGTGGGTTTCCTCCAGGTGCTCCGGTTTCCCCCACAGTCCAAAGACATGCAGGTTAGGTTAACTGGTGACTCTAAATTGAGCGTAGGTGTGAATGTGAGTGTGAATGGTTGTCTGTGTCTATGTGTCAGCCCTGTGATGACCTGGCGACTTGTCCAGGGTGTACCCCGCCTTTCGCCCGTAGTCAGCTGGGATAGGCTCCAGCTCGCCTGCGACCCTGTAGAACAGGATAAAGCGGCTACAGATAATGAGATGAGATGAGATATTTTCAATGCAGGTTCTGACGTTTGGACTCCAGCGTACGTTATGGATGAAAAAATATGTTTATGCAGTGTTACGGCAGTCGTTATATAAATTTACCCCACGCAAAATTAACATTTATAAATGTAGGTTAGGAATTGTATATGCTCTCACCGGCCACTTTATTAGGAACACCCATGAAGTACACCTGCTGTTCTGTTTGATGCAGTTCTCTAATCAGCCGATCCCTCGATGCATCAAATCACGCAGATACAAATCAAGAGCTTCAGTTCATGTTCACAATGTTCAAACATCAGAACGGGAAGAATTGTGATCTCAAAGTGAAGTGTGACTTTCTTTCTTTCACTGTGGTATGGGTGTTGGTTCGAGCCAGATGAGTGTGAGGTTTGAGTATTTCAGAAACTGCTGATCTCCTCCTGGGGTTTTCACACACAACAGTCTCTACAGTTTACACAGAATGGTGCGAAAAACAAAAAAACATCAACTGTGATCTACTGCTCACTTACGTATCCCCTCCGCTCTCGCTTAGATCAGAATGCAAGCAATCGAAGGAACAGGACACGTATTATGAATGTTGACTTCAACAAGTAATGAACCCTGAAACAAGTAAGTAAAGAGCAGCGTCTCTCCCCAGGGATTTCAAACAGCATCCTGGTAAACTGTCATTCTGAAATAGCATTTTGCTTCTTGAAATAGCGTCAAAATCCACCCTATATGTTTCATAAATACAGTCAGTCGGTAAACAGGAAGTTGATGTGCGACAGACCTGAAAATGGTACACACGGTATAGAACCCCAAGCTGAAGCTCGGTATCAAATATCAAGCAGGTGTAATTTGTAGTTGCTGAGAAAGGTGTTATGAAAATTTAGTAAATCCACGCAATATGTTTTGCAAATACATTCAGTCGGTAAACAGGAAGTCGATGTGCGACAGACCTGACAACGGTACACACGGTATCGAACCCCAAGCTGAAACTCGCTACCAAATATCAAGCAGTTTTGATTTGTAGTTGATGAGAAAAGTGCTATGAAAATTTTGTAAATCCATGCTATATGTTTCGTAAATACATTCAGTCGGTAAACAGGAAGTCGATGCGCGACAGACCTGACAACGGTACACACGGTATAGAACCCTAAGCTGAAGTTTGGTACCAATATCAAGTGGCTGTGCTTTGTGGTTGCTGAGACAAAGGGTGTTTCGGATGTACGGAGATATGGACAGACGGACAGAGGTAAAAAACCAGTATACCCCCTCCTGCTTCGGAGCGGGGGTATAAAAACATCAAGTGAGCAAGTGACAGTTCTGTGGGTGGAAAGTAAACAAACGCCTTGTTGATAGGAGAGGTCAGAGATCAGAAAATGCAGATTGGTTTGAGGTTGTTTTTTTTTGCCAGGAAGGATATAGTAACTCATATAATCACTCTTTACAACTGTGGTGAGCAGAAAAGCATCTCAGCATGCAACAGAAAAATAGATGGTGGTGGTGTAGTGGTTAGCGCTGTCGCCTCACAGCAAGAAGGTCCGGGTTCGAGCCCCGTGGCCGGCGAGGGCCTTTCTGTGCGGAGTTTGCATGTTCTCCCCGTGTCCGCGTGGGTTTCCTCCGGGTGCTCCGGTTTCCCCCACAGTCCAAAGACATGCAGGTTAGGTTAACTGGTGACTCTAAATTGACCGTAGGTGTGAGTGTGAGTGTGAATGGTTGTCTGTGTCTATGTGTCAGCCCTGTGATGACCTGGCGACTTGTCCAGGGTGTACCCCGCCTTTCGCCCGTAGTCAGCTGGGACAGGCTCCAGCTCGCCTGCGACCCTGTAGAACAGGATAAAGCGGCTACAGATAATGAGATGAGATGGGATGAGATGTTTGATTTGATTAAAAGGTGTCTGGGCCTCGAACAACGTCCACATCACCATCGGGTTGTTGTTGTTTACGTGTCATGTGACCCAAACTCGGTCAGGGCTCTGCAGGTCTTAACTGAAGCGCTTCAGATTCAGGGTTAGCGGGCTGCTGAAGTTTGCAGGCGCTTCACAAGCAAGACTCGGTGCAATATTAGCCAACATTAGCACAATCTGATATGATTTAATAATGTCTTTGTGACCTTAATGAACACCAGTTGTTGTCGGTATCAAATCGGATTGTTATTTACACGCCACACAAACTTAGAAACAGTCACATTCGTATGTTGTCGTTTTTACACACTGAATCCGAACTGTTGTTAAGTGATTCATTTTACGAGCTAATCTAACGTTACATTCCTCAAGGACAGGTTGCTAGCTAGTAGCCGGTCACTACACTGGAACCGCACTTGCTAACTGACATTGTAGCTAAACACGCTTGCTGTTTTCGCGACCACGCCTCCAGAGCGGATATTCATGAGCGAATTTTGCATGGTTTCGCCCAGTGGAAACCTACAGTAACCATTTCGTGTACCGTGCACGGAGCAGGATTTTTATTTTCCCTTCTTCAATCAGAAATATTGGTAGGGACATGTCCATACCGTCCATACCCGATTCTACGCCTGTGGTCTGTACAACGGAGCAACGTGTTGTCTTTTCCCCATTCAGTGGATCGTCTGGCTGGATAACTGTTGCATGCCGGGAGGCCCCGCCTCTGACAAAGAGCCGCGTGAGACGACAGAAAACAGCACAGTGTTTTATTTAGTCAATGGATGAAGCTAATGCTCTGGCAACTTCTCTATGTAGATGTACAGCGCGTAAATGCCAAAATCGCGGTAAAAAAAAAATTGCCGAGATCATTTTCATTTACCGTACGATAAGTCGGTATATCGAATATTGCGACAGGCCTAGCAGGGCTAAAGGGTGACCCAGCAATCCGTCCTCCGCATATCACACACACGAATCGTATTAATTCATGTATTAATTACACTGAAACAGCTCCATCGCCCTGATTGGTGCCATGTGATTGATGGTTCTGCAAAATAAAGCAACTCAACATTTTTGTGTATATCGTCTAATTAAACCTAACCGCTTCTCCCTCTCTAGGAGCGTAAAGCTGTCGGCCGCGGTGCTGATTTATCCCGCCCGCGCTCGGCTCCTGTCCGAACCATCACGTGCCTCCGGTTCTTTTTTTCCTGTGTATTTCTTTCTCCTGTAAATGTAATGAGATTGCAGCAGAAGAAACCGCTGACTACGGTTAATTCCCTAATAACACAGAGAGCCAGGCACAGATGGACAGCAAGCTATACTTCAGACATGCATTTCACATCTTAAAGAAAGCCTGTCGTGTCAGCAGTATAATAAATATTATTAATCACCACAGCCTGGAGCAAGTCTGAGGATAGAGAGGAGATTCATGTGGTGATGGGTTTTGGGGTTTCGGATCCCAGAGAGCACTTTAATCTCAAATTCTTGGATGGATTTATCTGGAACAAGATACATCCTTATTCTTATTTATTTATTTATTTATTTATTTTTTAATATCTGGACTTCAATCAGGTATTCAAATAATTTTTCGCGGTCCGGTTTCCATCAAATCCCGCGCTCTGATTGGCTGGCGAGCGGGTCCGTATCCTACGATACGGACCCCGGTTACGGACCTCTGGCGACTCACTCATTCACAACAACAAACACAGTAGAATTTTTTGTCAACATTTATCTTTTTTTTATAAGATTTATTTATAAGATCATCAAAAATCTTATAAATTTTCGCCAGCATTTCTCAGGAGAACAGCATTAATTTTACAGCATGGATAGCGATAACGACAGTGTTCACAGCGAAAGCGAGTTTTACTCCCCTGAGAAAGAAGAAATAAAAGAAAACATTTCAGGAGAAAGCTAAAAACCTCTAACTGTTGCTAATGCCGAGCAAAAACATGGCTGAATCCTGAATGACTCCTATTTGTATAAATAGGGGACTACATAGGCGGCAAAATGTAGTTTTTTTCCTGCCATGGAAGTGCACTTGTATACCGAGGAGGAAGCCATTTGCATTACAGCCGTGAATGAGGATTCAAAATGGCAGCTCGGCTCGGTTTTCCCTTTCGGGCGCTCTCGTTTTCTGTTAGAATTTGGTAAAGAAAAAAATAAATATATTATTTACCAGCTTAAGGTCGGTCCGTATGGTGAAATACCGTGAGTGACCTCGGCCTTGAATACTGACCTCGGCCCAGAGGGCCTCGCTCAGTACTTTCAAGACCTCGGTCACGGTATTTCACCATACGGACCTCCCAGCTGGTAAATAACATACATGTATTATCGTGGATTTTTTTTGACCGATAGACTGCAGAAATGTATCAGGACAAATGAAGAGTTTGGTTCCAAAATGCTACAGTGCTGAGCGTAAATGAGTGCACCCCCTTTGAAAAGTAACATTTTAAACAATATCTCAATGAACACAAACAATTTCCAAAATGTTGGAAAGACAAAGTTTAATATAACATCTGTTAAACTTATAACGTGAAATTAAGGTTAATAATATAAACTTAGATTACACAGTTTTCAGTTTTACTCAAATTAGGGTGGTGCAAAATTGAGTACACCCCACAACAAAAACTACTACATCTAGTACTTTGTATGGCCTCCATGATTTTTAATGACGGCACCAAGTCTTCTAGGCATGGAATGAACAAGTTGGCGACATTTTGCAACATCAATCTTTTTCCATTCTTCAACAACGACCTCTTTTAGTGACTGGATGCTGGATGGAGAGTGATGCTCAACTCGTCTCTTCAGAATTCTCCATAGGTGTTCGATTGGGTTCAGATCAGGAGACATACTTGGCCACTGAATCACTTTCACCCTGTTCTTCTTCAGAAATCCAACAGTGGCCTTAGATGTGTGTTTAGTCATGTTGGAAAAGTGCACGACGACCAAGGGCACGGAGTGATGGTAGCATCTTCTCTTTCAGTATAGAGCAATACATCTGTGAATTCATGATGCCATCAATGAAATGCAGCTCCCCGACACCAGCAGCACTCATGCAGCCCCACATAAGGACACTGCCACCACCATGTTTCACTGTAGGCACCAGGCAGTTTTCTTTGTATTCCTCACCTTTGCGACGCCATACAGTTTTGAAGCCATCAGTTCTAAAAACATTTATCTTGGTCTCATCACTCCAGAGTATAGAGTCCCAGTAGTCTTCATCTTCATCAGCATGGGCCCTGGCAAACTCTAGGCAGGCTTTTTTTGTGCCTGGGCTTTAGGAGAGGCTTCTTTCGTGGATGGCATCCATGCATGCCATTCCTCTGCAGTGTACGCCGTATTGTGTCACGGGAAATAGTCACCCCAGTTTGGCTTTCTACTTCTTTAGATAACTGCAGTGAACTTGCATGCCGATTTTCTTCAACCTCTCATCAGAAGACGCTCCTGTCGAGGTGTTAACTTCCGTGGACGACCTGGACGTCTCTGTGAGATGGTTGCAGTTCCATCTTTCTTAAATTTTTGTCCAACTTTTGCTACAATATTCTGACTGATAAGTAAAGCTTTGCTGATCTTCTTGTAGCCTTCACCTTTGTGGTGGAAAGAAATTATTTTCTTTGGGGAATTCTGAAGAGACAAGTTGAGCATCACTCTCCATCCAGCATCCAGTCACTAAAAGAGGTCGTTGATGAAGAATGGAAAAAGATTGATGTTGCAAAATGTCGCCAACTTGTTCATTCCATGCCTAGAAGACTTGGTGCTGTCATTAAAAAGCATGGAGGCCATACAAAGTACTAGATGTAGTAGTTTTTGTTGTGGGGTGTACTCATTTTTGCACCACCCTAATTTGAGTAAAACTGAAAAAATGTGTAATCTAAGTTATATTATTAACCTTACTTTCACGTTATAAGTTAAACAGATGTTATATTAAACTTTGTCTTGTCAACATTTTGGAAATTGTTTGTGTTCATTGAGATATTGTTTAAAATGTTACTTTTCAAAGGGGTGTACTCATTTACGCTCAGCACTGTATATTAGAGGTCTGCGCGGGTCAGATTTTTCAGTCCCGCTCCCGCCCGCGCCCGCATTGTGCAGTCCCACTCCCGCCCGCGCCCGCAAAGAATTATGATTTTCAGTCCCGCTCCCGCCCGCGCCCACAAAAAAATTATGATTTTCAGTCCCGCTCCCGCCCGCGCCTGCCATATTTTGTCCCGCTCCCGCCCGCAAATCCCGCATGATGCAGATGTTCGCGTTATTTCTCAGGAAAGTTCTTGTCTTGACAGAGCGTTATGGTGCCCCGCCCCCTACTTTGAGTGGATTTGAGCATAAATATCTACAGCTCACGTTTGTTATTGTTTACCTTGTTTCTGAATTCAGTATGTAGTATCTCTAATAATAATTAGTGCTGTCTAACAATTAAAATATTTAATCGCACATTTTTATCACATGAGAAACCATTGTAATTCTCTGATCAGCATAAAAAAGTGAATGGACTTGCTTTGTACCAATGTGTTTTTTTGGTTTTTTTTTTTATTGCAAAGTAGAACTAATAAAAGAAGTGAACTAATTTACCGCTTGCGTTAGTCTACAACTTTAATCAGAGAGACATGTTACACAGTGATGGTAGGCTTGACTCAATGCTATCCCAGAAATCCTTCCTGTAATATGCAAATTTGGCCGCCTCTGATTGGACAGCCAAATTTGCATATTACAGGAAGGATTTCTGGGATAGCATTGAGTCAAGCCTACCGTCACTGTGTAACCTGTCTCTCTGATTAAAGTTGTAGACTAACGTAACAAGTAAATCAATTCACTCATGGTTCTCTTGCTAGCTGGGTGTGAACTGCGAGTCATTAGAGTGATCAAAGAATTTTCCCTTAGGGTGATCAATGGCAAGTTTAAGATGCCATTTCTCACTCACTCTGACTTTCTCTGCAAATGTAGGTATCTTAAAATGTTTTTATTAATGCCAAATAAAATATCCAGCACAAATTATATATGATAGACATAAATTAATAATTTATAAATTTTATTTCAAGCATGTTTTTAGTTAGCAGAACTGCAGCTTATCACCGCTCCCACCCGCGCCGCATATGTGCGCTCCCGCGAGCATATGTGCACTTCCGGTCCCGCCCGCGCCCGTAATGAGCTTTCAAAATTTGTCCCGCACCGCACTGCTTTGCGGCGGGTCCCGCGGGACTCCCGCGGGAGTGCAGGGCTCTACTGTATATATATCCAATTCCATTGTTTCGAGAAAAATCACTTTTTCTGATTACAGGAAGTGATAAAAGGAAAACCACTGTATCCTGTTTTAAAAGTTATTGACTCACTCCTTAATGATAATAAACTTCAAAAATGAAATCCAGAACTAATTAACAGCTTTTAACTGAACCAAGTAATTATTTTTTTGTCAAGTCGCTACATATCCCTTTTAAAGTGCATTTAACCGTGTTCTTTCATGACAGATTATTTTATTTTACAGATTTTTTAAATCGAAATTATTCACAATTCAGCGTGAAATTGTCCAATAAATGCGAGAAGTGCCAAAGTGATTTCCTACTTCATGGGCGCAGCCATCTTAGAAGACGTCACGCCAGTGGTGGCCTCTGATTGGCCAAATGGATATGTCTGGTTTTGAGAAAAATCGGTGATGGCGCTTGCTGCGTTTTGGAATGAAAGGCTGCAATGCAGTGTGCAAATCAATGGCAGATATCGTGTTTTGGCGAAAACTGAATATGGTACAAGTAAGATATGATCATTTTTGGTGGCGGGAATTTCGATTTTTCAAATTTGGCGTTTATCGCGTTTTGGATCCAAACTCTTCAAATTATGTCAAAGAAAACAGACAAGTCGAGACAATACCCGAGCTTTTTACACACCATTACGGGTGTTTAGCAGACGCTCTTATCCAGAGCAACATAGAGCACACCCAGAGCAGCCTGGGGAGAGGTTTTGGGATTTGGTGCCTTGCTGAAAAGCACTTCAGCTATTCCTGCTGGTCCAAGGAATCAAACCAGCAACCTTCTGGATTGAAACGTCGGTTAGAGACGTCGTTTTTATATTTGTAACAGAAACGGTTGTGTTTCACGTGTACTCAAGAGCTTCCTAGCCGTTATTTTGTGCATTTACAACACCAACAGTACAGGCTAGTTCTTCATTTAACTTCGAAGCCGTCACTCAAGGTTGCATATTCGATGCGGTAACCAACGAAACCTGATTACAATTCCTCTCGCGCTCTCATTGAATCACTATGATAAGTACCACTTTATTGATGTGCTCAACAAAACGTAGCGTGTTGTATATCTTAAGGGCAGTCGGTAACTTCTGTCAATGGTAGCCTAGAATGTCTGCAGATGTGAAGTCGAAAATTGGTCATCCCTCTTATGAAAAAACCTGCGTGGTACTGCAGTATCAAATGCTTTTTTATACAGTATTACTGCAGTAAATGCAGTATTTCGAATGCAAATGCAATAGTTTGCACATGGAAAAAGGCGTATTACAAAATACTGCAGTGTACTGTATAATGCAATATTTTTACTGTATAATGCAATATACTTCCAACATGTTAAAAAATGCAAAAGTCTAAACCTATTGCATGGGAAATTTGTGCAGACCATGTTTTGTGTTGAAAGTGCCTTTTTTACATACTGTATTAATTTAATGTGTTGTTATTTATTTTGAAAGCGTGGCTCTGGTTTAATTTCATTTCATTTGCACATGTATTTAATGTTTGTTGTGCTTTTCAAAACGGAAGGAAGTTCCCAAGAGCCATCAATAACAGTTTCCCAAAGTCTATCAATAGGAATGTTTTACAAAACTGGACTATGTTCCCAAGGTCAATCAATAAAACTGGATTGAAAGTGTGTTTTTGGTCTGCTGGTTGTGGTCTGTGGGGCGCATGCGCGCCGGGTTGGGGTGAGGTTGACGCGGGGGGACTCATGAAATTGTAAAATTGTACTCATAACATGTTTTCAAGGTTGGCAGGTATGAATATCTAAAAATATCAGGCCATTCTGTGGCTGGGAAGTTATTTAATTTGCGGGTATTAAAGCAAATAATGTGCATGAAATCGCTCGCTTGGCGCAGTCGAGCAGACAGAGGAAGTCCGTGTGCGCATGTGCAGGTTTACCTTCTTCTTCTTCACTGCAAAAAATGGCCTTTCAGAAATAAGAAATAAAAGATTAAAACAAAGCATATTTGCTTGAATCAGGTGAAAAAAAATCTGCCAATGGAACGAGTCAAATTTGACTTGGTAAGATTTCTTAAAGTAAGATGAAAAATCTAACCTGTTTTTAGATGAAATAATTCCAAAATAAGATTGGGGAACTTATTATGTGAGATCTGATTAACTCAAAATAATCAAAATAGTTCTTATAACAAGATCGTACTTCTTACATTTAGCCATTCAAGTCATTTTTATTTATTTCATTTTAAGGGTATTTCACTTAAATTCATGACAAAGTCTTAGCAGTAAAAACTGAATTTAAGATAAATATACTAATATTAGGAGGGGCGTCACGGTGGTGTAGTGGTTAGCGCTGTCGCCTCACAGCAAGAAGGTCCGGGTTCGAGCCCCGTGGCCGGCGAGGGCCTTTCTGTGCGGAGTTTGCGTGTTCTCCCCGTGTCTGCGTGGGTTTCCTCCGGGTGCTCCGGTTTCCCCCACAGTCCAAAGACATGCAGGTTAGGTTAACTGGTGACTCTAAATTGAGCGTAGGTGTGAATGTGAGTGTGAATGGTTGTCTGTGTCTATGTGTCAGCCCTGTGATGACCTGGCGACTTGTCCAGGGTGTACCCCGCCTTTCGCCCATAGTCAGCTAGGATAGGCTCCAGCTTGCCTGCGACCCTGTAGAAGGATAAAGCGGCTAGAGATAATGAGATGAGATGAATATTAGGATTGTTAAATTCTACAACTAAGCATTGCTAGCTTAAAATATTCTCCTTTTGTGACCTGTAATTAGTAAAATACTCTAGATATGAGACCAGAGACTATCTTGAATCAAGTTGACGACACGTGTAGCATTGCAACAAGTTTATTTTTTTTTCCCATTTCAACATTCAAACATTAAAACATCTCTTAAGATTCCACTTCCCCAGGACCTCAGGCACCAAAAAATAAATAAATAAATAAATAAATAAAAAGTCTACGCATTTTGACTTACAGTGCTTACACAACGCCAAAGCAACAGTGCATTTTGGGGGCACTGACTATTCATGTGTACGAGGGGTTTACAAGATCAGGCACAAAAAAACCCAACCAACCAACCAACCAAACATCTCATCTCATCTCATCTCATTATCTCTAGCCGCTCCATCCTTCTACAGGGTCGCAGGCAAGCTGGAGCCTATCCCAGCTGACTACGGGCGAAAGGCGGGGTACACCCTGGACAAGTCGCCAGGTCATCACAGGGCTGACACATAGACACAGACAACCATTCACACTCACATTCACACCTACGCTCAATTTAGAGTCACCAGTTAACCTAACCTGCATGTCTTTGGACTGTGGGGGAAACCGGAGCACCCGGAGGAAACCCACGCGGACACGGGGAGAACACGCAAACTCCGCACAGAAAGGCCCTCGCCAGCCACAGGGCTCGAACCCAGGACCTTCTTGCTGTGAGGCGACAGCGCTAACCACTACACCACCGTGCCGCCCTAATTAGTAAAATATGTAATATTTCAATATTTTAATGCATAAATAATGAAATCAAATACAATTCGACAGCAAAGCAGATACAAATAATTATTACTTTATCATATGCACGTTATGTTGATTTTTATTATGCCTCCGCCACCGTAAGGTGCAGGAGGCATTATGTTTTCGGGTTGTCCGTCTGTCTGTGCGTGCGTCCGTGCGTGCGTCCGTCCCGAAACCTTGTGAACGCAATATCTCAAAGGCTAATGAAAGGAATTTCACCAAACTTTCACCATTTGTGCATTTGGGGACAAACATTAACTGATTAGATTTTGAGGTTAAAAGGTCACAGGTCAAGATTACTGTGAGGTCAAATGTCCATCCCTAAATCACAACTTAATAAGGCGTGTAGTCTACCAGGCAGAGGCATCCCCATCGACGCTGTTGGCGTCGAGTTCTATCTAGTTCTTCCATATTTTCTCCTTTATTTCTTTTCATTGTGAATATTTTGTTTGTTTTTTTCTCTTCCTCTCGTAGTCCAAAAAAAGTTGCTTTCTATAGCAAGAAGAACAAAATCCTTATTGTCGTCCAGTGGATTTATTAATTCCGTCTAAAAACTTCACTCTCTGAAGCCTTATTCGGATCGGATCAGTTTATCACCGGGATGTCTGGAATACGTTTAATAAACTACACGTCTCCTCTTTTGCATCCGGGCAGCAGGAGGAGTGAGGTTCTCGTGAGCTGTATTTTCTACCAGCTCGGATGTTTCCACCATCATGTGTGTCATTATTAGATATTTACCCGAGTGTTAGTGCTACAATTAGTCATTATTTATCGAAAAGTAAAAGTTGATGATTATTGTGCATATGTGTGTGTTTAAGTGTGTGTGTGTGTGTGTGTGAATATAAAGTCCTGTTGTTGTTTTAACGGCTCCTTTACCCAGCCTGCAGGATCTCGCTTTACTTAGTGATTTTATTTTCTTCCTCCTGAAATGTTTTCCTCAGTAGTGTGTGTGTCCTCGAGGTTTTACAGCCCAGACCGAGCATATGGTCGAGTGCCTTTTCTAAAGCATCCATTTTTTCGGTTTCTGCCTCAGGAAGTGTTTAATATCTGGAGGAGGGGAACTGATATACGCGCTACGGGACTAAATACGGCAATAACAGCAGTCAGACATCTTTTTTGTAAGGTGAAGTGAAAATCATGGATGTGTGAAAATCCGGACTCGAGTGATCAGATGGGCGCGGAGTTTGGAGAAAAACAGCCTTCCTGTAATTTTCTCAGAGGAGGGTGAAGAAAAACACCGACCAGAGGGAAATAAACTCACAGAGAGCGCCTGCCCGTAAAATAGGAAATGGCTGAGACCTTGCGAATTTAATCCCGTCCGAATAGGGCTTCAGTTTGTTCAGAATGTCCGGACAGAAGTGAGTGAATTATTCTCCATCGACGTGAGCGTGAACAGAGATCAGTGGAGTGAAGAGACGATGATGAGACTCATGTTTAAACACAGAGACTCATGATGCTGATGATGATTTATTTGATGTTCTAAACTAATAATTCTTTACAGTCCGTCCGTTAAAATGATCGGGTTATAATTGTAAAAATAGCCGTGTTTCCATGAACCTGCTTAACGCGTAACTTGAAATTGCGAAATAAAGAATGATTAAAGGAAGGAAACACGTGAATTTCAATAAAACTCAAATATCATAAAGTTTTTACCCTCTCTCAATAGGTGGTTTTTCAGACGATTTGATAAAGCAATATTTCGCAAAATTGAAACAAAACGCATTTTTTGCATTTAAGTCACATGACATGACATGAAGAGCAAATGGAAACGCTACGTTTATGATAAAAGAGAGAACGCGCTTTGTAAGAGCTATCGCGAGAGGAGAAATTCCAGCTTTAATTACTTAAAAGGAAAACAAAACCCAAAAATAAACGCCGTTTGACGATCACGGCAAGGTGGGCCCTCCGCATATTTAAATTAAAAATAAAACTTTATAACAATTTAGCCATTTTAAAAAGTTATGATATTGATAAAAATAGGCTCACCTGGGTGCAGTCATTTGTACTGGAACCGGATATCTGACCGTGACATAACCGGGTCACTAGTACACCGTTTCCCTTAGTAACACAGAGCCGTCAAATAAAGGCTTCTAATTAAAAAAAATCCCCAGGCACCACTACGCTCTCTCTCTCTCTCTCTATGTGTGTTCACTGCTTCAGATGGGTTAAATACTGTGAAATAATTTCACTGTGCTGTATGTGACAAATAAAGGCTTCTAATTCTAAAAAAAAATCCCCAGGCACCACTACGCGCTCTCTGTCTCTCTCTCTCGCTCTCTCTCTCTGTGTTCACTCCATCAGATGGGTTAAATACTGTGAAATAATTTCACTGTGCTGTAATATATATGTGACAAATAAAGGCTTCTAATTCTAAAAAAAAATTCCCCAGGCGCCACTATGCTCTCTCTCTCTCTCTCTCTCTCTCTCTCTGTGTTCACTCCTTCAGATGGGTTAAATACTGTGAAATAATTTCACTGTGCTGTAATATATATGTGACAAATAAAGGCTTCTAATTCTTAAAAAATCCCCAGACGCCACTACGCTCTCTCTCTCTCTCTCTCTCTCTCTCTCTCTCTGTTCACTGCTTCAGATGGGTTAAATACTGTGAAATAATTTCACTGTGCTGTAATATATATGTGACAAATAAAGGCTTCTAATTCTTAAAAAAATCCCCAGATGCCACTACTCACTCTCTCTCTCTGTGCGTGTGTGTTCAGTGCTTCAGCAGGGTTAAATGCAGAGAAAGTACTTCACTGTGCTGTAATGTGACAAGTACAGACTTCTAATTCCAAAAAATCTAATCGGAAATTTTCTGTAGCCGTGTGATTTTTACTGCCAACAAAATCCGCCAATCAACAGACTTCACTTTTATGAAGTTTAAATCTCACTCGGCTCGATGGCGCATGCGCAGTGCTGACACAGATACTAATAACAAGCCCGTTGCCATAGCAATGCGATTCTTGCCGTCCAAAAAGATCACTTCTCTCAGCGACCAAAAATAAACAAAAGCACGTCACATGAACTGGTCACCCAAACGCTTGACACTCTGCATTTTTAGGGTTGTTTAGAACAATCTAGAAGCGACATGTATCCACTAGATCTCAGCCTCGGTAAGTCATGTACATGCAAGTGACATCATGATTTTACTTGGAGAGCGATGTTTGAACTTCGGACAGAGCGAGATGTCGGCGCCCAGGGACGGTGTTTGTTTTTCTTTTAAAATAAAATCTGTACACAGTGTACAGGTACAAATATGAACAAGTGAACACTCGAACATGTCTTGTGTGGATATTATCTGTCTGGATGTAGTAGTTTATTTTTGGGGTTTTGTTTGAGTTTAATGCAAAGACAAACCATTCGCAATTGTGTTTTGACTAATTTTTAAAAAATCACTTCTTGTTTTGTGCAAAACTGCAACGTAATCCTGACTAACACACTTTAAAATGCTAGAACTTTACCAAATTGCAAAATGTAATTGATAAACATTAGTGAAGCCATGGCCAAATGGTTCACGAAGCAGCTTTAGGACCCCGACTCGCTCTAGCCACCTGGCTGCACCGCTGCACTCAAGTCAGAGACGCAAAGGAGGAAGGGGAGGGGTGAAGAGGGCGGAGCCACATGCTCTGGAAGAGGGGCAGGGGGATTGGGCAAAGCGTTCCATTCTGGCTTTGAGTTTTCTCACAGATCAGCGGTATCAACTTCAGCGAGAACTTGACTGAAATGCGAGTTCGGACGATATGCGTACTTTTTAATGTGAAAACGTACAGTCGTACAATGAGGTAAAAATTCGTAGCGGCTACGCAAGATGCGTACAGGTTGGCAGGTATGGATATTGCAGAAATAAACATATATCACAATGACATTTCAGACGGAACTAAATTTCATCGAGTTTATGAAATCGAAAGGCCGTCCAGTTTTAAGGTAAGAGTTCAGATTTTCAAAAATCTGAAATATACGTATAGTGTACACTCAGCGGCCACTTTAACAGGAACATGTTGTTGAGTCTAAGATCCCTGTTCTTGGCTGCAGGAGTGGAACCCAATGTGTTCTTCTATTTCTCTGCTGCATGCTGAGATGCTTTTCTGCTCACCACGGTTGTAAAGAGTGATTATATGAGTTACTATATCCTTCCTGGCAAAAAAGCTCCAACCAATCTGCATTTTACTCTGACCCTCTCTTATCAACAAGGCGCTTGTTTGTTTCCACCCACAGAACTGTCGCTCACTCACTCGATGATGATTTTTTTTTGTTTTTCGCACCATTCTGTGTAAACTCTAGAGACTGTTGTGTGTGAAAACCCCAGGAGGAGATCAGCAGCTTCTGAAATACTCAAACCACCAACCACCATCTGGCTCAAACCAGAAAGGAAGTCGCAGTTTGAGATCACAATTTTTCCCATTCTGATGTTTGAACATTGTGAACATTAATTAACTGAAGCTCTTGATTTGTGTCTGCGTGATTTGCTGCTGTCGAGTGATCGGCTGATTAGAGAACTGCAGGAAACAAACAGCAGGTGGATGGATGTGTAGGTGTTCCAAATAAAGTGGCCAGCGAGTGTATATCACGCCAAGGAAAAATCTCAGATGAACAGACAACATAAGAACATAATACCTCCTCCTCCTCTTGCTGCTGCAAAAATGTTACTATAGTATTTAAGTTACTTGTTACTCCGCCAACTGTGTTGGAGGAGGTTATCTTTTCAGCTCTGTTTGTTTTATTGTTCCTAACGTAACTCAAAAAGTAGTGAATGGATTTGGATGAAATTTGGTGGAAAGGTGATCCATGGGCCGAGGAACCATTGATTATATTTTGATGTAAATCTGGATATGTATGCAGATCCAGGATGTTTTTGTCTGTTCCCAACGTAACTCAAAAAGTAATGAACAGATTTGGATGACATTTGGTGGACGGCTTTAGTATTATCCTTGGTTCAAGTGATTTGATTTTGATATTGATCTGGATTCATAATACAGTGCCTTGCAAAAGTATTCATCCCCCTTGGTGTTTGTCCTGTTTTGTCGCATTACAAGCTGGAATTAAAATGGATTTTTGGAGGATTAGCACCATTTGATTTACACAACATGCCGACCACTTTAAAGGTGCACATTGCTTTTTTTTATTGTGACACAAACAATAATTATAATGAAAAAACAGAAATCTGGAGTGTGCATAAGTATTCACCCCCTTTCAACTGAAACCCCTAAATAAGAGCTGGTCCAACTGATTCACTTCATAAGTCATACAATTGGTTGATTAAGCTCCACTTGTGTGCAATCAAAGTGTCACATGATCTATCACATGATGTCTGTATAAATCAACCTGTTCTGGAAGGACCCTGACTCTGCTACACTACTAAGCAAGCAACTTGAAAATCAAGGAAACTTTTTATCCCAAACTTTGAATATCCCACAGAGCTCCATTAAATCCATTATAGCAAAATGGAAAGATTATGGCACCACTACAAACCTGACAAGAGAAGGCCCCGCCCACCAAAACTCACAGACCGGACAAGGAGGGCATTAATCAGAGATACAACAAAGACACCAAAGATAACACTGAAGGAGCTGCAAAGATCCACAGTGGAGATGGGAGTATCTGTCCATAGGACCACTTTAAGCCGTACACTCCACAGAGTGGGCGGGGCTTTATGGAAGAGTAGCCAGAAAAAAGTCATTGCTTAAAAAAAATCACGTTTGGAGTTTGCCCAACAGCATGTGGCAGACTCCCCAAACACATGGAAGAAGATTCTCTGGTCAAATGAGACTAAAATTGAACTTTTTGGCCATCATGGGAAATTCCATGTGTGGCATAAACCCAACACACTGAGAACACCATTCCTACAGTGAAGCATGGTGGTGGCAGCATCATGCTGTGGGGATGTTTTTCATCTGCAGGGACAGGAAAGCTGGTCAGGACTGAAGGAAAGATGGATGGCACTAAATACAGGGCAATTCTGGAGGAAAACCTGTTTGAGTCGGCCAGAGGTTTGAGACTGGGATGAAGGTTCACGTTCCAGCAGGACAACGACCCTAAATATACTGCTAAAGCTACACTGGAGTGGTTTAAATAGAAACATTTAAATGCCTTGGAATAGCCTAATCAAAGCCCAGACCTCAATCCAATTGAGAATCTGTGGCCTTACTTGAAGATTGCTGTACACCAATGCAACCCATCTAACTTGAAGGAGTTGGAGCAGTTTTGCCTTGAGGAATGGGCAAAAATCCCAGTGGCTAGATGTGCTAAGATAATAGAGACATACCCCAAGAGACTTGCAGCTTTAATTGTAGCAAAAAGGTGGCTCTACAAAGTATTGACTTGGGGGGGCGGGGGATACTTATGCACACTCCAGATTTCTGTTTTCTTGTCTTATTGTTTGTGTGACAATAAAAAAAACAATGTGCACCTTTAAAGTGGTTGGCATGTTGTGTAAATCAAATGGTGCTAACCCTCCAAAAATCCATTTTAATTCCAGCTTGTAATGCGACAAAACAGGGCAAACACCAAGGGGGATAAATACTTTTGCAAGACACTGTATATGGTTTTGCGGAGGTACCGTATTCACGCTACCGAGTGCCCTTCTAGTTACCTCAACCAACGTTGTTGGAGGAGGTGATGTTTTTACCTCCATTTGTTTGTTTGTTCCCAACATAACTCAGAAAGTAGTGAATGGATTTGGATGAAATTTGGAGGAAAGGTGAGCCATGGGTCAAGGAACAATTGATGAGATTTTGATGCAAATCTGAATATGTGGCTTGACGGAGGTCTGCACTGTACCGAGTGCCCTTCTAGTTGTTTATGTTTTCAGGAATTATGACAGAGTCTACATCGAGGACATTTTAGATCGTAGTCCCCATAGTCTGCTTGCACATCAGATGCTCGTTCCACTTCTTGCCTAAAGAGATTGGCGTTGTGTGAATAAAACCGTCAGGAGGCCTACAGGGAGACGGCTTTGTGTATTTACCACACGCGGCCCGGAGCTCAGTGTTCAGGGACACACGGCCATGCGCTAATTACTTTTTCTCTTAAGACAGAGTGAGTTTACCCACCAACAAAGGTCAAGGATACAGGCTAATTGAGTTGGGATTTTAATTACAGTATGTTTATAACCTCTCAGAGACAGCACAGAGAGACATTATCCAGCCCCGGGTGTGGAAGGATTATCTGAGGAATGGAAACAAAAAGGCTGTAAATTGACCTTATGACAACCTTATTCAGGAGGAGAAAAAAAAAGAAAGAGGACGGAGAATGCTATCAAGGAGAAAAGTCTGGGTTCATTAGCGAGGGATGCAGGTGGACCGCTGGACCAGTAAATGGACGCTCGGGTCAAACGAGACAGCAGCTGTCAGGTGTGACTGCGGGAGACATTTATAACCATCGTAAACAAGAGCACACTTTTCAACTTGCTGTGTTTTTGTCGTGTCCTTGGTGCATTTCATTTCAGGACACTTGTACTTCCCGGCATCTATGCTAATTGACACAAAGGTCCAAAGAAAGGATCTGCAATGGCGTCGTGCCAAAAACACTGATGTTGGATGTGGTGGACGTTTTGGAGTGTAATTGCGACCGAAGGTTGAGTTTTATCTTCTCCTTTTTCCGTCTGGTGTTCGTTCATTAGGGAGTCCTGCGAAAGATTTGGGCTCTGTCACGCTACAGCGAGAGCACCAGTCTTAGCCAAGCATGTCAAATTAGGAAAACATAGCCACAGGGACTCATTAGAATAAAAGTCTGTGAGTGTTTATTTATTTATCTGGCATGTTTTTGATCCAAATCTGAAAGTCTTTCAGCACGCATCACCGACTCGATGCCTGCTAACGAGTCCAGCCTTTTATCATCATTACTGACGCTGCAGAGTCCAGCTTCTCCTTACAACTCAAAGCGGAGCTGGCGTACCCGCATCAGGTATAATTCACCTCAGCGGTGAACGATCCCCATCTCCTCTATGGTGTGAACAGTATTTCCTCCGGTTGTTGATTATTTTCCTGTAACGTGCAGCGGTTTATTCCTTAAAGGAACAGTCCACCGTACTTCCATAATGAAATATGCTCTTATCTGAATTGAGACGAGCTGCTCCGTACCTCTCCGAGCTTTGCGCGACCTCCCAGTCAGTCAGACGCGCTGTCACTCCTGTTAGCAATGTAGCTAGGCTCAGCATGGCCAATGGTATTTTTTGGGGCTGTAGTTAGATGCGACCAAACTCTTCCGCGTTTTTCCTGTTTACATAGGTTTATATGACCAGTGACATGAAACAAGTTCAGTTACACAAATTGAAACGTAGCGATTTTCTATGCTATGGAAAGTCTGCACTATAATGACAGGCGTATTAACACCTTCTGCGCGCTTCGGCAGCGCATTGATATCTGAGCTCCGTATCAATGCGCTGCCGAAGCGCGCAGAAGGTGTTAGTACGCCTGTCATTATAGTGCGGACTTTCCATAGCATAGAAAATCGTTACGTTTCAATTTGTGTAACTGAACTTGTTTCATGTCACTGGTCATATAAACCTATGTAAACAGGAAAAACGCGGAAGAGTTTGGTCGCATCTAACTACAGCCCCAAAAAATACCATTGGCCATGCTGAGCCTAGCTACATTGCTAACAGGAGTGACAGCGTGTCTGACTGCGTCTGACTGACTGGGAGGTCGCGCAAAGCTCGGAGAGGTACGGAGCAGCTCGTCTCAATTCAGATAAGAGCATATTTCATTATGGAAGTACGGTGGACTGTTCCTTTAAGTCTTCCTAGTGCCAGTGGAAAAGCCTTGGGTACGTCCTTCTAAAAAAATTTAAAAATCCTACATTTTTCTTCTGTAACATCTGACAAGCTTGGTGCTTTTACTCGATGTTCGCAGGAGGTCGAAACAGTGGTGGGCGATGCCACAAAAACATCAGATCACAGTGGTATGTGTGTATGTATGCGGAAGAAATACGATAATGTTGCGTTTTTATCTACATTTTTTAAATATCATGAGCTCAGTTTGTAAATAGTACCGCAAGTTGGCCTAGTGGTTAGCGTGTCCGCCTCTCCATCGGAAGATCATGAGTTCTACTTGCGGTCGGGTCATACCATCATAAAAATGGTACCTACTGCCGTCTGGCAAGGCACGCTGCAATACAGATGCGAGTAGGGAGTCAAACTCTCACGGCTACCAGAGGACCTGTCCACGCTGTAACCCTAGCTGTATAGAGAGCGTGCACGTGACGTCACGTGATACTTGTTTATCTGCCATCTTGGACGGCATGGCCGCGCATAGAACTTAGACAAACCCGTTCTAATTATCAAGTGCGTGGGAGTAGATCTTTCGAGAATGGTTATATCTTGTTCAGCATTTGGTTGTACCAATAGACAGGGCCTGTCATTTTATAGATTCCCCGCAGACGAGGAGAGACGCGCAAAATGGGTGTCCGCTGTGCGAAGAGAAAACTGGTACCCCAGTTCTACCAGCCGAATTTGTAGTGAACACTTCATATCAGGTAGGTGTAATCTTCTAATTCAATACTCCTAGTACATCTGTTCAGTTGATTTTCGGATTGAATGATAACTGCGTACTTAGAAACTAGACAGTACAGTGTTTGTGGCCGTCAGTCCGCTTGATCTCTAACATACATATTTACAACCCTGTCATTATCTGGAACTGAGTTTAGATTCCGAACATTCTTACGATAAAACGTCCTGCATAGTCTCTTTATGATAAACGTCTTAATGCCACTTACCCGTGAGGTTATCAAGTAGACATTCTTCTTCGGAACCTTCCAGAGGTATAGTTGGGATATCCATCCCGCAACAAAATATTTATAAGCTTCCAGGCTCTTGTAAGCTTTGAGGGCTTTGCCAGTGTAACACGATTCACGATTAACAAGAAAATTGTAAATGTCGTGGTAGGCCAGATCGGGCAAATCGCCGGCACCGCAGCTCCGAATTTCCCTGAACAAGGATTGCGGCAAGTTGTACAGATCTGCAATCCCCAACCTGGAACACTTTTCCACGTAACGCTGCCTCACGTCACCTTCAAGATGCTGAACAAACTTAGACAAGTTATCGTGCGATGTACATAGGTGGGGTATTTTCCGAATTTTCTTGGGGATTCCTGCCTGGATCCATTACACTCGCGCAAGGTAAACTATCCTGAAGCCGTCCAATATGGCGGAGTGAACACGGACGGGTCACGTGACTGCACATCCTCTATACGTGACAGGCTGAGGGCTCCGGAGATTGGCGCTGCCTGATTGTATGGCGCGGGAAGGACTTTAGACAGTTTGTAAACAGATTTATTTGAAAAAACAAAAACAAAACACCACGCAGAGTTCCAGCGAGCTTTCCAAGAGGGCGGGGCACCAATGATTATCGCACGCAATTTTGCACAAATAGCAAAGGGAAATAACTTTTGTAAAATAAAGTAAGCAAATCTGAAACTTCTTAGTTAACCAGTTTAATACAATGCTTCATGATGTCATGTCTGCGCTTGCCACGCCTTCCTGTCACTCACGGCCGCGCACATTTTTGCTCGCCGCAAGGACGTTTTGGGACTGTGAACCAGCGTGCTTTTCGATAAACTCTTTCAGCTTTCAGCAATGACATCCTTCTATCGCTCGTTAATATGACAGTCTAACGTTAATACTAATAATAATAGTTGCTGGATGAGGATGATCACCTGCAGGACCGACCCCTCCCTCCGTCCCTGCGGCTCATATTACACAGGATTTGGACCTGAACAAACAGTTAAAGGAGTTATTTAAAGCGAGACGGCCTTTCGATTTCATAAAATCAGTGAAATTTAGCTTCCTTTGAAATGTGGTGATTGTGATATATGTTTATTTCTTAATATCTAAAAATATCAGGCCATTCTGTGGCTGGGAAGTTATTTAATTTGAGGGGATTAAAGCAAATAATGTGCATGAAATCGCTCGCTTCGCGCAGTCGAGCAGACAGAGGAAGTCCATGCGCGCATGCGAAGGTTTACCTTCTTCTTTTGGGTTTTACGGCAGCTGGCATCCACAGTGTCGCATTACTGCCATCTACAGGTTTCCCTTTGAGCGTGCACTGACAGTTCCATCATTCTGTCGCTAAACGAACAGCTGATCACACCGAAGTGCTCGCTGAGCGCCCATATTTATTAGTTTGGTCCTGCGTTTCCTTTCCTTCCCTTCGTATATAACATAACGTCTTTTCTTCTTCTCGCTTTCTTTCCGTTACTGTAGTCGGTCTTTCACGTTTCATTCGCACACTCACGTCCTCCGTTTTTCTCTCCTGTTTCAAATCTGTATCCCACAATGCCTTGCGTGAACGGGGAAAGCCCACCACATGATGTGATGCATGACGTAGTATCTTGAATTGCGTCATGGTGAAGCAGGAAAAAAATAGCGGAGAATTTAGGGCCATGTGGCTCTAAATTCATTAATTGTTCTATTTCTTCTGAAAAACGAATAAAATTGTAAGTCTGATTCGAATTCAGTAGCTTTCGATCACTAAACAAAAATAATTGGGTGTCTGGGAAATTCTTCTATGACCTACCGTACATTTGAAAAAATATTTTTGACGACAGAACAATTATTTTACAAAAGTCTGTTCTACAATTGAACATTTCTTTGACAAATCTTTTTTTGTTTTTAACAAGTATTAAGAGATTAAAATGGCATACAAACCATTTAGAGTTCTAACTGATTTATAATTCTAATGAGAAAGTCGGATCGCTTATTTCTTCTTTCTTTTAAATGTCGTATGTCCTCTATCTTTTTCCGCGTGGTGGTTCGGACATTGCTAGCTATTGTTTGAAACGAATCATTTGAATCATTTTTGAGCACGTCAGGGAGAGCGTAGCTTGAGCAGGGGAGGTTTCTGCATGGTCCTAGTGCCTGCAAATTCTTGTGTTTTTGAGCAGGCACTCTTTCCGTGTGGTCCTAGTGCCTGCGCCCCTGTTTTGTTTTTTTCGGACCTTACAATGCGTGTGTGTGTGTGTGTTGGGGGGCCCTCAGTATAATGGAAGGGGAAACACTGTCCTGGACATTAGTGTTAGATTAGCTCTAGTCTAACACGTCAACATTACTATTAGTGACAAGTTTTTCTACAGCTCTATATCTAGAGTCTCAATCTATAGTCCTAACTTTTGACTGAATTTGTTTCATCCTCAGCTTCTAGATTTGCTGACGTTCTCACAAACAGAGACACTCGGTTCTGTGAGCCGCTTGCTGCTTTTACCGATGATTCTTTTTTCTTTCGCACATTTGTTGGCATCGCTGTTTTTCAAATGTACCTTACTGCACTGACTCGTTATTGTAATCAGACAAAATGGTGGACAGAGCATGACCCCGCCCAAATAGTGTGCTGTGATTGGTCAACATGTGTTACCTTCATTGCAACTCACAATGAGCAGCACTCACTACAGTACACTTTCTTTCTGTGGTGGAACGAATGTCCCGGGCGCTTGGAAAGTTCTGGAAAATTATGAGTAGGGCGCATATAATTTGGGCGTGGTGCTGGTATTTGAGGGCAGGGCATGGTGCACGTTCTGATAAAATAAACTTGCTGGAACACTGCCACAGTATCTACAATAGCTCAGAAAAAGAAAATGTGTAATAATTTTTTACGATAATTTATTGCAGTATCGATATTATATTGTCGCATCGTACAGCCTTAGTTCTGAAGCGACTATCACTAATGAATTATTTGCAATGTGACTAATCTCATCTCATTATCTCTAGCCGCTTTATCCTGTTCTACAGGGTCGCAGGCGAGCTGGAGCCTATCCCAGCTGACTACGGGCGAAAGGCGGGGTACACCCTGGACAAGTCGCCAGGTCATCACAGGGCTGACACATAGACACAGACAACCATTCACACTCACATTCACACCTACGCTCAATTTAGAGTCACCAGTTAACCTAACCTGCATGTCTTTGGACTGTGGGGGAAACCGGAGCACCCGGAGGAAGCCCACGCGGACACGGGGAGAACATGCAAACTCTGCACAGAAAGGCCCTCGCCGGCCCCGGGGCTCGAACCCAGACCTTCTTGCTGTGAGGCGACAGCGCTAACCACTACACCACCGTGCCGCCCATGTGACTAATGAGATGAAATAATAACATAAGAGTGCTCTGAGAGCACAGTATCCCCCGCTGGCAACTCGGCCATAACTCTGGTAAAATGTGACTGAATTGAATGAAATTGCAATATGCGTATTACTGACATATAACAAAGAATCCTGCCAAGTTTTGTGAAATTCCTCCAAAAATTGCGAGGGAAGTTGATTTCAGAAAGCAAGCACACCTTGATGAAACTGCCAAAGTACAAGTTTGTTAATAATCAAGGGCGTAACTCTGGTCAAATCTGCCCAAATTAAACGAAATTTCAATCTGCGTATAACTGTCATATAACAAAGCCTTTTGTCAAGTTTGGTGAAATTCCTCCACACACTGTGAGAGGAGTTGATTTCAGAAAAACGTACACCCTCATGAAATTGTCAAAGTACAAGTTATTTAATCACGGCTCAAAACTCTGGGAAAATTTTCACAAACTAAATTAAATCGCAATCTGCGTATTACCGTCATATAACAAGGCCTTTTACCAAGCTTCAAGAAATTCGTCTAGAAATTGTGAGAGGAGTTGATGTCAGAAGGCGAGCACACCTTCATGAAACTGTGAACGTACAAGGTTTTTAATTAAGGGCTGTAACTCTGGTAAAATGCGACCGAATTGAACAAAATAACAATCTGCGTATTACCGACATACAACAAAGCCTTTTGCCAAGTTTGGTGAAATTCCTCCACAAATTGTGAGAGGAGTTGATTTCAGAAGGTGAGCACCCTTTCCTGGGATGAACGGACAGACGGACGGATGGAAGGGCTGTAACTCTGGTAAAAATGTGACTGAATTGAATGAAATTGCAATATGCGTATTACCGACATATAACAAAGAATCCTGCCAAGTTTTGTGAAATTCCTCCAAAAATTGTGAGAGGAGTTGATTTCAGAAAGCAAGCACACCTCGATGAAACTGCCAAAGTACAAGTTTGTTAATAATCGAGGGCGTAACTCTGGGAAAATTTGCCCAAATTAAACGAAATTTCAATCTGCTTATAACTGTCATATAACAAAGCCTTTTGCCAAGTTTGGTGAAATTCTTCCACACACTGTGAGAGGAGTTGATTTCAGAAGAACGTACACCCTCATGAAATTGTCAAAGTACAAGTTATTTAATCAAGGCTCAAAACTCTGGGAAAATTTTCACAAACTAAATTAAATCGCAATCTGCGTATTACCGTCATATAACAAGGCCTTTTACCAAGCTTCAAGAAATTCGTCTAGAAATTGTGAGAGGAGTTGATGTCAGAAGGCGAGCACACCTTCATGAAATTGTGAATGTACAAGGTTTTTAATTAAGGGCTGTAACTCTGGTAAAATGCCACCGAATTGAACAAAATAACAATCTGCGTATTACCGACATACAACAAAGCCTTTTGCCAAGTTTGGTGAAATTCCTCCACAAATTGTGAGAGGAGTTGATTTCAGAAGGTGAGCACCCTTTCCTGGGATGAACGGACAGACAGACGGACGGACAGACGGACGGATGGAAGGGCTGTAACTCTGGTAAAATGTGACCAAATTGAACAAAATAACAATATGTGTACTACCAACATATAACAATGCCTTTTGCCAAGTTTGGTAAAATTCCTCCAAAAATTGTAAAAGGAGTTGACGTCAGAAGGAAAACACACTCTCGTGAAAATGTCAAAGTATAATGTTGTTAATCAAGGGCTGTAACTCTGGTAAAATGTGATCGAATTGAACAAAAATTGCATTATGTGTATTACCAACATACAACAAAGAATCCTGCGAAGTTTCGTGAAATTCCTCAAAAAATTGTGAGAGGATGTGATTTCAGAAGGTGAGCACCCTTCCCGGGACGGACAGACATCGCTACGACATAATCCTCCTTTGGGCCTTTTGGCCAGCGGAGGATTTAAAAATAAATAAATAAATTTAAAAAAGGAAAACTTTTTGCCAAATTACATAAAATTCCTCCAAAAATTGTGAAGGAAGTTAATTTCAGAAGGTCAGTACCCTTCCTGGGACGGACGGATGGACAGACATCGCCACGACATATGGTAATCCTCCTTCGGGCCTTTTGGCCAGCGAGGGATAAAAAATAGTTACATTTAAGCTTCAAGTTTAATTCGATTTCAAAGTAAATGATCCGATCACCTTTCTGTCCACTTCCTCACGTCTTAGAATCTCATCTCATCTCATTATCTGTAGCCGCTTTATCCTGTTCTACAGGGTCGCAGGCAAGCTGGAGCCTATCCCAGCTGACTATGGGCGAAAGGCGGGGTTCACCCTGGACAAGTCGCCAGGTCATCACAGGGCTGACACATAGACACAGACAACCATTCACACTCACATTCACACCTACACTCAATTTAGAGTCACCAGTTAACCTAACCTGCATGTCTTTGGACTGTGGGGGAAACCGGAGCACCCGGAGGAAACCCACGCGGACACGGGGAGAACATGCAAACTCCGCACAGAAAGGCCCTCGCCGGCCACGGGGCTCGAACCCGGACCTTCTTGCTGTGAGGCGACAGCGCTAACCACTACACCACTGTGCCGCCCACATCTAAGAATAACATTCTATAATATTATTCGTCCAAATTTTGACTAGCTACGCAATGTTCAATCATTAGCACGAGAGCTCATGTTGCTAAACTGAAATGATAGCTTGACCGATATTTTAAACCAGGAAATGAAAAGAAAGTCTTTGAAATGAGCGCTGATTGTTTCCAGTGTTGCTATTCCGTCAGGAAAAATGAGAAGGTTCTCTGTTCAAAAAAAAAAAACTGTTCTATAAAACCAAAAAACACTTTATGATTAATTTAGGCTGTAAAAACTCCTTATGCGCAAACCCACTGTGAGCAGACTGAGAACAGGCGTCTGTCCCTCTTCCATCAATTTCCTGCCTGCTGCTCAACATCCCACGCTGCCCGCCATCACGCCATGGAAGTGTCTCCTGGTTGCTATGGTGAGCTCCTTCACTGTTGCCATGACACTGTCTCTTCTCCACCCTTGTGTGATGGCTGGCATACCTGGACATTTGTGTGTGTGTGTGCGCTACGCCCACGCTCCTCGTCTCTCCGGTTCAAAGGAGCCGAAGCATCAAAACTCCGTGGACCTTTTGAAAAGCATCCATCAAACAATCGTTTATTTCAAACAAGACAACAGAAAAGGCCAGTGTGTGTAGCGGCAGCGCTTTTTTCACTCAGCTGGAGTCAAGTCATGAGGAGTTTTAATCCTCCGGTGGTCCTGTGATCCAGATCCTCTCTTTGGATGGGATTCGTTTTCCTCACGTGTGTGTGTGTGTGTGTTTTCTAAGGACAGCTGATAGAGTCATATAAGGAATGAGCGAGTTTTATCATGCACGCAATTGCTCCAGTGGGTGTGGCTAATTAATCGTAGCTCACTTGATCATAGCATGTTCGTATGCTGTACCTGTTCTGTACCTGACCTATGGAAAAACCTCCAGAAAGTAGTATGGGTTGAACGATACATTTTTTTTTCCTCAAGACGATACCGATATTATTAGTAATCAAGGACTGTTAACTGATGATATTCTATCCACATTCACTGGATATGAGCAATCGTGTGCTCTGATTGGCTAGGATATCAGCTCATATACCGTGAGGAGAGAAAAATAAAATGGCGGAATGTGTTACTGAACAAACCGAGGACGAAATAAAAACTCTACTCTAAAACAAAACCACGAAAAATACAAAAAAAGCAACAAAATATGGAACAAAAGTATTCAATGGCAAGAACGTATCTTTTTTTTCTTTAAATTTTTCAAGAATTATTATTATTATCGCATTTTTGCCAAATTGCTCCTGTCATTTTGCCAGTTTGTTTAAGCGGAAATGATTTTGTCAGACATTTTGCATAAAGTTTTTATTTATGGAATTTGCAAAAAATCAAAATCAAAATGCTCCGTTTCTTAAAATCCAGTGAATGTGGATAGAATAAAACAGTTATTCCACTCAATCTCAGTGCTACGCGCCTCATCAGCTCTCAGCTCATGTACGACTCGATTTCGTGGAATAACTGTTAAACATCTGGGCCCCGAGATTCATTTCCCATAAATGTGATGTTTGTATTTTGAAAATGTACAGTAATTCAATTCATGATTTGCTTTAGATTAAATTAATATGAGAACATTATTATTTTTATTATTATTATTATTATTTTATTTTTTTTTAAAGTTCTTGAAACAAAAATTGTGCAAAAAAACCCTGTACTGACGACAGCTGTCATCTCGAGGTGTGTTCGCGTGAAAATGTGTGCAAAAGTGTGTACGAGTTCGCACCTTCCCGCTTACTGTGGTACTGTGCTTCATTCCCATGTTTCTCACAAAGCACCGAAAAGCACGTTTGATTGGATTTACTCGACACCTGATCCACATTTCGACCAATCCTATAGCGCAGGGGGCGGGACATAGACACGGACTATAGAAGTGAGAGGTTTTGGTTTTTTTTTAAAATTTTTTTCAGGCCACGCTGGATGAGCTTATGCAATCACACGTCGTCTGTCCATCATCGTTCATCATCACGCGTCCACAATTTACAAAAATCGCTACTCCTCCGACAGGATTGATCAGATTCCAATCAAACTCACATACAGTGTTTCCCAGCTGGGTGTGCATAAAAGTTGTCAAGATGGTAGCGTCACCTGTCATATTTATGATCTTATGAGCGTTTTGGCTAGTATGAGCAACAACCTCATTGAGGATTTTTTTTTTAATTGTCATTGTGCTACAGTAGATACGGTATGTGCACACACACACACACACACACACACACCAAAAACACTTTTATCAGCAAGGAAACAATTTAAAGGAGAACTGAAGGCAATTTTTTTATTATCAAAATTCTATTTCTCATTTTATTAAATCAGGGCTGCCAACTTTTCGAAATTCCTTGGAGTGAGATTTTTTTTTTTTGGGGGGGGGGGGGGGGGGGGGGTCGACGGCAAAATTTTTCCGCACACCATGCAGTAAGTGGGAATTTTGTATTCAGTTTAATATTCACTTGTCCCCCTGCATTCTGGTGTTTTGTCTGTGGGTCGTCCAGCTGGAGATGGACGGGGGGGGGGGGGGGGGGGGGGGGGGGGGGGGATTTTGGATTTAGTAGATGTTCCTGCATTCTGGTGGATTTTTGGAGTGGCCTGCTGTGCCATACCTACATTCTTACACACCCTGACTTGCCAGGCCTTCAGCTTGTGGCCAACAAAAGCACCAAGTTTTGGCTTAAAAGCCCCCACACTAGAAAACTACAGATGACTGCCAATGTTCCTGTAGCCCTATAGACCTGTGTTTCAGATTTAAAGGCAAGTTCACGTTTGAAAATATTTCATCAGCTAAGCCTAAACACCTTCTGAATTGAAGCTAAATGTTAAGTTTTTAATAACTGTTGCAAAAAATAAGATTGTCCCTCACTGACTATTCATTATGCATTTAAGGGCTTTCCCCACCACTGGGTTCAGCAGAAGATTGGCATGGGGAAAAATATCAACAGCAAAAGAACAAATAAAATGCTTAAACAGTAAGCAAAATGTGCATGTGCTACAAGAAACAAATGATTAAGTTTGAACAGTACTGAAACACAAAAAGCTGAACCTTGGCCATAGGTGGGAATGTGCACACAAAGTTGGGCTTAAAAATTTTGGTCATACTTAAATAAGCTATATTAATATATTTCTTATTCATTTATTTCTTATCTATGTTTCTTATTAGTAATAGAGCATTCGTCAGGGCCTGTTATCTGACAAATATTCTCTACCTGTCTTGCCCTCTTTGAAACCCTGTCTCCTCAGTATATTGTTCTCTGTCTTTTTTTTTTAATTATTCACAAGTTCAAGTTCTTTGATATTACAGGTGACCATGCTTTATTTACTTTAACTGAGCAATTACATACATCATAAATAATTAAAAATAAATACCCTGTAAATAAACAATAAGTATGGTGGCTAATGGCTCTTCTTGCATTTGTAATATTATCTCTTACTTGCTTTATTTTACAACATTTCCAGTATGGCTTCAAATAAAGTCATAAAGTATGATAACGTACAGTAAACAAACTAAAAATGCGCCTTAATAAACGTGTGCTAAGGAGGTGCTCTCCCGTGCTGCTTGTTGGGGAAGATAGAGGCTGTGGCACGGCAGTAGGCCTATAATGATTTAGCATGCCTAGTACACAGCTCTCGATATGGCATTAAATATTCTCACAACATTTATAGGTTAAAACGATTCAGAAACTTTATATAAGTTCATAATTACGCCAGTAACACCACACATTGGTGTGCATATGTACAAACCTGTCTGAGACACCCGTCTTCAACTCGGATACCTTCTTCTCCCTCCTCTTCCTCTAAATTGACGGTAGGCAATTATCCAACTTCCGGCGAGTGCAACATCATTAGATGCGCCACCTACCATAGGGGAGTGTGTACAGAAGGGAACACCTCTCTGCCTGTTTAGCCATGCGTAAGGCGTAATTGATCAATCACAAGTGGTTGGCGCGACGCAATGGGTAGCCTAGATTAGATAGATAAACTAGATTTTTTTCTAGCGTGAGAAATTGGAGGTATGGCGTGTGAGCGTGTGAAGACAATCAAATGCGTGTGTCTCACGCTCATTGCGTGAGAGTTGGCAGCCCAGATTAAATATAGGAATGCATTTTTGATAGCTATTTTGTCGCTGCTATAGCAAGTTCTGAGTGTTTGAAATACGCTCTGTAATATATCAGTCCATATGTCAAAGCAATGGCCGTAAACGAGATTCGTTGAGACCTGTGTGAGACGTCGTAGGACGGAAGTAAAATGTACAGCAGAAATCAAAGTGACCGACGTCTGCCAACGTTGTCAAAAGACGTGCGCGCCCTCTTTCGAATGCTGACGTAATCAAGCCGGAAGTTTTGTTTGTTTTGATAGCAGTCAGGAAAGTTTGAAAAAAGTAGGCAGTAATCGTCATTTAAACTCGTTTTTGTGCAATATTTCGTTTGGAAAACAGTTTTCAAAACGGCGGCACTGACACCTGGCTGAAGCTTCACGTTTCGAAGTCTCGCACAAGTCTCGTGAAGATCGTGCGGATAAGCGACGCCTGCCGCGGACCAAACGAACTAAATTCAACACGGCTAAAAACCGAATAGGCCGATAAGTATAATATTTAATTGCAGTTAGTTGCCAATACGAGTCACGATATAAGGTTACTAAAACCCAAAACGTAATTGAATAACACGTTAATTAAGAAATAAAGCATGTTTAAAAATGACTTCAGTTCCCCTTTAAGTGCCGATTCTGATCATTCTAAAAAAACCTGAATATTGGCTCTGATTATCAGTCGACCCTTCACAAAAACATCGCGTCTCTGAGACGTCCTTTTAAACGTCGTGAATATTTTATTGTTCTGTATTTTAATGTTTTGTTTTCATGACACCACAGATGAATGAAAAAGTAGATGAACAAGAGCGCTCTGAGAGCACAATATCCCCCGCTGGCAATTCGGCCATAACTCTGGTAAAATGTGACTGACTTGAACGAAATTGGAATACGCGTATTACCGACATATAAGAAAGGATCCTGCCAAGTTTGGTGAAATTCCTCCACAAATTGTGAGAGGAGTTGATTTCAGAAGAACGTACACCCTCATGAAATCGTCAAAGTACACGTTATTTAATCAAGGCTCAAAACTCTGGGAAAATTTTCACAAACTAAATTAAATTGCAATATGTGTATTACCGTCATATAACAAGGCCTTTTGCCAAGTTTGGTGAAATTCGTCCAAATATTGTGAGAAGAGTTGATGTCAGAAGGAAAACACACCTTCATGAAATTGTGAAAGTACAATGTTGTTAATCAAGGGCTGTAACGCTGGTAAAATGCGACCGAATTGAACAAAATCGCAATATGTGTACTACCGACATATAACAAAGAATCCTGCCAAGTTTCATGAAATTCCTCCAAAAATTGTGAGAGGAGTTGATTTCAGAAGGTGAGCACCCTTCCCAGGACAGACGGCCAGACAGACAGACAGATGTCGCCACGACTTCATCCCCCTTCGGGACTTTCGGCCAGCAGAGGATTAAAAAATAAAAAAAACTCCTTTCCTGCAGGATACAACACAATCTTTACTGATATAAACAAACCATTTCCTTATTTCCTGTTTTCAAATTACGCCCCTTGTCTTTCGCTTATTTTTTAATGATGCGTGGGCCTTTTTTTTTTGTAGGATCATTTCATCACCCAGACTAAAACAAACAAAAAACAACAACAACAACAACAACAAAATAATAATAATAATAAAGCATTACTTCACTTAAACCCCCAAACTGAGGAGAAGAGTACCTTGGGAAGATGCTCAGGTTATTAACAAGCGTGAAAAACTACATGAGATATCTAGAGCCAAAAGATCTGATCCTTCTGACAAAAATATCAAGGAATTTCACAAAGCAGTTGAAGACTTAGGCCCTGTCCACACGGCAACGAATTCAGGTGAATCTGATAAAATCAGGGCTTTGAACCAGAATTTTTTTCCTATTGGTTCGTTCCGAACAGAAACGGAATTTTAACGTTTCCGGTTTTGGGTTCCACCATTAAATAGACGTTCCCGAACCGGTTAGAACAAAAAAATTTCGTTCCCGGAACGGTTAATTACGTTCCCTGTCAGCTGTTTAACAAATGGCTATAAAATTATGTCTCTGTCTCATCCAGCTTAAGCCAAATGTAGGCTAATTCTATTACAACCTTCATTAAATAAGACAAGAAATAATTCAAAACAATTATTATTTCAAATGTTGGCGATTTGGATTCTCAGTATGTCTTCCCATCTACACAAACAGAAAAAGTGCCAAAAATGAAAGAGAATTCATTTAGTGTGTTACCAAAGGCTAGTCAGGCCCTATGCATCGATAGGCTAACAGAGGTTAACGTCATTTAATGTTCGCGAGCCTCTCATTAATGTGGACAAATATATTGATATCGTGTTTGAAATTGACGTTTTTGAATAACGATAGACTGCAATATTTACCTCTTATTTAAGATGTGGAGACGTGATAGTAGTCCACCCTCCCGCTCTCTCCATTCAGTCAGCGAACGTCACACAGGAAGTGAACCCCAGCGGGTCATAGAAACTTGCGCAGGAGAAGAATGACTTTTTTATTTGTAGGCTACGGAAACTTTGAGGAACGAAAGAAAAACCGGTATTAACCAGTTACCATTATTTTTAATAAGCGTTTCTGTTCCGGAACATAAAAAATAATAAAGTTTCTGGTTTCGGTTCTGTTCCATGTGAAATAGAAAAAGTTCCCGGTTTTCGTTTTCGTTCCTTGAACCGGTTCAAAGCCCTGGATAAAATTGTTTATCGTTTCGGCCTGGCGTCCACACGGCACCGGCGTTTTGGGTGCCCCAAAACGAAATCTTTTGAGAACGGGTTCCAGAGTGGAAAAATCTGGCAACGGAGCCATTGCGAAGTCGTCTGGATGAGTAGAACGGATTTGTTTGCGATGACGTCACAACCACATGACTACAACAAGCAGCACTCTCGCGCGCATCATTCGTAACAACAGAAATTGAAATTGTTTACACATTAACCTGACTGACCTGCCAGACAGACAATTTACACCCGCTTTGATGAACAGAAAGTACAGCCTTCCACACAAAGCAACAGTTACCTGACTATAATGGAGGCAGAGGGGAAAAGGGTCAGAAGACCCTCAACAGACTGTTTTGTATGAACCACTGCATTGCATTCACTTTCGTACACAGCTTTTCTTTTAAATAAACAAGTAACTGAACCATTTCTTGAATTTCTTTTTTTTATTGGATAAGACTGCTTTTCAAAATGTTCACACACAATATAAAAAGTTATATAAATTATATAAAAATGCTTTTCAAAATGTTCACGCACAATAAGAAAATTAAGTTATATAAAACTGTGCACACTAATAAAACTAATTTGTACACACAGAAGGCACGATTTCCTCGCGTAGTCGCAGCCATCTTCTTCTTGTTGTTGTGTGCTTGTTCCTGTGAGTGCTTCACGCCGGGTAGAAGAAGGGGTTTATGCGTGTAACAGACGGTGCGTTGTGTTGTTCACCAGTCTTTTTATTCTGAAGAAATGAGACACTGCTGAGGACGGGCTGCAAACGTCCAGTGGCATTGGCGCTTACATTTCCAAAACGAACTGAAAGAGGCCAGCGCCTCGTTCCCATAACTACCTGCGCTCTTAAAGGGCCAGCGCAGAATTTCCCCACCACTACACACAATGGCAAGTGGAAAAAAATAAACCCGTTACATGCGCATGCGTCCTACTTCTTCTTCTATTGTTCTGGTGTCTCCGATGGGACCGTCTTACAGCGCACGTAGAGGTGTGGCATGTGTATTGCATCGTTTTCAGCAAACGTTGTGTTGCCATATGGACCTGATATTTTACTGATCCGTTGCCCATGTGGACGCGATATTTTTTTTACCCGCTAAAAAAAAAATCTCGTTGTCGTTGTCGTGTGGATGTAGCCTTAGAGGAGGCTTATGAAGATGGCATGAGCCAGTATGTTGAGAGGTGCATAAAACAGATTGAAGAAGCTAATGAAAACTGTAAAACATCACAAGTTTGGAAAGTCTGCAATCAAGTAACACAAAGGAAGGCTTCTAACCGTGGTATAGACCCTTTTCAGTCACGTGACCTTCGTAAACGCGACCGCCATTTTGGACATGTAGTGGACTTTGGCTCGAATCAGTTTGAATGCGAGGAAGGCGACAAACGAAAAACATAAAAGAAAAAGCAGCGAGATGCAGAAAACACCTTCACTATCCAGCGACGTAGGGCATTTACAGGGCGAGCAGAGGGAGAGGTATTTGCAGAAATTGAGGTTAGCAGGCTTAGAGAACGACGTTTACCTGCTTCCACCAGGATTGTTCACTGACGTACGGAAGTACACGAAGCCCTCGTCTTTACCTGACTTCGGCCCACATGATCTGTATACCTATGTCGTTAAAAACCCATCGCCATACACATACACACCAACGTCCGAGGTTCCAGAGCGCGCTCCGGCTTGCTCCAGGAGTGCTCCGTCCGAGGTTCCGGAGCGCGCTCCGGCTTTACTGGATTTACTAGTTTACTGTAATTATGATCCGGCAGCTATTTACACCGGATCCAGTGTAAATAGCTGCTGGAGCCAACGTCCGAGAATTAAGCAGCGCGCTCTGGCTTGCTCGCCCTCAAATTAAGCAGCGCACTCCGGCTTGCTCGCCCTCAAATTAAGCAGCGCACTCCGGCTTGTTCCCGGAGTGTTCCGGCCGAGGTTCCGGAGCTCGCTCCGGCTTGCTCGCCCTCAAATTAAGCAGCGCGGTCTGGCTTGCTCCGGAGCAAGCCGCTTAATTTGAGGGCGAGCAAGCCGGAGCGAGCTCCGGAACCTCAGCCGGAGCACTCCGGGAGCAAGCCGGAGCGCGCTGCTTAATTCTCGGACGTTGGCTCCGGCAGCTATTTACACTGGATCCAGTGTAAATAGTTGCCGGATCATAATTACAGTAAACTAGTAAATACAGTAAAGGAAAAACTTGAGACTGAAAGGTTTTAACAGTCATCCAAATGACTGAACGTAAACATTGCTACAGTAACATACCAGCTATGATGTTGTTGACATTAGCTAGTCAACAATAGCTACTACAGAAGAACAAAGAGGTTACAATGGGTTATTTTAACCTATTTGGTTACACACTCGCCGCCACAGAATGTTAACACCAATGTAATGCCTTTTCTGGCTAATTTTATTCGTCTTACCTCCAACAAAGTGATCACTACACAAGCGCTGGTATGCCGAGGGCTACCAATCTGTTAATGGCCGCTATCCATCTTCTCCGTCGGGATCCGATAAAATGATAACCCTTGCCTTGTTTGTTGATGGTTACTACATCCAGGTGCACAACAATATAGTGGCATGATGGAAGTCTTGCTGAAAATAAACACTTTCTTTGCTGCCGTTCCTCAATGCTGGCTGTGGTAAACTACTGGTAGTACACGTCCAAAATGGCGGCCGCGTTTGTCGTGACGTCACGTGAAAAGGGTCCATACCGTACTTAAGGCTGATTCACCAGACGAATGGAGGGATCTCTGGAAAAACCACTTTGAAAAACTGCTTACACCCCCTAATAAGCCCAACATCACAAACAAGTTTGAAGCCAAAAGAACTGTTGAAAATGAACTAAAAATTGATACAGAAGAGTTCACTACGTCGGAACTTGAGAGCTGTCTGAAAGAACTCCCTAACAACGGAGCTAGTGGTCTGGATGAAATCCCTGGAGAGGTCTGGAAAATAGGAACCCTTAAAGCACAGCTCCTTGATGTTTGCAACAGGCCCTTTAATGGAGACAAACCAGCGATATGGTCTCGAAGTGGAATTGTACCTATCCCCAAGAAAGGTAACCCAAGTGACCCGGAGAACTACAGAGGAATTAGTCTGACACCAATAGCTGCTAAGATTTACAACAAACTTTTATTACAACGACTTCGTCCTTTTGTAGATCCGATACTAAGGAAGAATCAGAATGGGTTCAGGAAAAGAAGGGCCACTACCTCTCAGATCCTTACCTTGAGAAGAAGGAATAAAAGTTAAAAACATCCCAGCAGTCCTAACCTTTGTTGACTTTAAAAAAGCATTCGACTCAGTTGATAGATCTAAAATGTTCCTTATCTTAGCAGTGTATGGAATCCCTGATAAAATGATTAATGCTATCTCGATCATCTACTCGGACACCAAGGCAAAGGTTTTGCCAGTAGACGGGGAAACAGAATATTTTAACATCAGCGCTGGAGTTCTACAGGGTGATACACTGGCTCCATTCTTGTTCATAACAGTTGTGGATTATATCATGAGATGCACACTTGAAGACCATGGACATCTGGGTTTTACTCTGAATAGAACAACAGCACTTACATAGTAATACCACAACCGACACTGACTACGCAGATGACCTGTGTTTACTATCAGACACCATCAGAGATGCTCAATTGTTCCTAACACGGCTGGAGGAAGCTGCAGAAGAGGTCAGTTTATGTGTTAAATCTTCTAAAACTCAAGTCATGTTCTTTAACACCACAGGAGTATTAAAGTCAAAGACAGGTGGCCATCTAAGAAATGTTGAGGACTTTAAATACCGAGGGGCATGGATCCTATCGTCAACTAAAGAACTTAACTTCAGAAAAGGACAAGCTTGGTCTGCTGCCCACAAGTTAGATAAGATTTGGAAGTCTTCCCTCCCTAGAAGATTAAAAGTTATGTTCTTCAGAGCAACAGTTGAATCAGTCCTTTTGTATGGATCAGAAACACGAACTCTTACTAAGACCCTTGAGAAATGTTTAGATGGCTGTTATACCAGACTGTTGCGTCATGCTCTTAAAGGATATGGGACATGAAACATAAAAGCAGGCTATATCAGTTTCTTTCCATTAAAAATATGAATTAATTGCATCAACAAATACAAAATCATCTATTAAATTCAGCAAAATCGTTATATTCGTGATGATTATATGGCATTTCTGCTCGAGCTCCGATATGCATATTTTACAACCGGAAGAGCCGCTGTCACGTGATCATACGTCACAAAAACTTTCGGGCACAGCACAAGCGGGTAGATGAATGGAGAAGTGGATGACAAGAAAATTGTTTTTATAGTCTTTAAAGTACATTGGACATCATGGTGTATTGTGCTGCTTATGGTTGCAATAATTCCAATGGGAAATGCCCTGGAGTAAGTTTTTTTGCATTCCCCAAGGACCCGAAGCTGAGGAAAGTGTGGGCTCACCTGCGCATGCGCAGTAGGCTTCGCGCATGCGCAGTAGGCTTGGTAGGACAACTTTACAGAACACCTGTTGAAAAAACTTTGCACCTACTGTTTCCCACAAACTGTGTTCGGACCATTTCACTGAGGATTCTTTCAACATTAATACTCAGGTACTGAGCGATATTAATTCATGAAACATGAAACAGGAAGCATAAGGATGAGAAAAAAAAACAGTTTAAATCGGGAAGCTGCGCACATTTGCGCCAGGCTGCACAAATGTGCGCAGCTTCCTGATTTAAACTGTTTTTTTCTCATCCTTATGTTTCATGAATTAATATCGCTATTTTTAAATTTTTTTTTAAATCGGATCTGCGCGATTCAGCCGTGAAAAAGGCGGCATCCGCCGAAAGGCGCGCTGTTTGCATCCCTGCACGGAGGCCAGGGGACAGGGCAGGAATATTTTTGTTGATATGAGTGATCCGGTGCGATTTCGCGACCCCCCTGTTGAAGACCTCTGCGCTAAGCGTCTGAAAGCCGAGGTAAGGATTAGTATTATAATTTTGGGTGTATCAATTATTGATTATCATAATTCTGACTCGTTTCGCCATTTTGAATGTTTTCATCTCGGACTCTGGAAGCATTGTATCTCAATCAATCTCGAAAAATATCAGCAAAAAAAAAACTAGCTTGCAACGGACTTTAGCTAGATCTATGATGAACTTTCAATGTATGATACAAAAATAATACTTCTTTCAACAGATCATCAGCCTTTGAGCAGAATTGTTTTTAACTTACCAGGAAGTGTTATCGAGCCGACCGCTTTCAGTTTCATGGGGATTGAATGAACTCTCACTCTCAGAATCATCTGACCCGTCAGAGTAAAGACAAGATCCATGTTCATGTGAATTTCCAGCTATCGGTTCGAATTGATAGGGTCTAACTTCACATCTCTGTGAAACATCGGGAATGTCACTGTCGATGGTGTCCATTTCGGTAACCTGTTTACATTAGATTCCCAAGCGCTGGCTCCTTGGAAAGTTTTTGTGACGTCACGGGTCACGTGACCACCTAGCTCATTAACGAATCCTTGTTTTACGCTGATGTATAAAAAAGTTGAATAATGTGATGATTTTCACATTTTTGACGCCCTGCAGTGATTTAGATGGCATTTCTTATGTCCTTTATACATAATTATACCCAGAAAAAAATCCATGTCCCATATCCTTTAATCTCAAATGGCAACAAAGAATGTCAAACAAGGAGCTCTACCCAGATCGACCTAAACTCAGCGAAGTGGTAAGAAAACGTCGACTCAAGTTTTCTATGGAATCAATTTTGTGCCAAAATGTTCATACAATACTTTTGAAATATCAAACAAAAACGATAAATCAAAATTAAAAAAAAAAAATCAATTTTTTTTAGACTGGCAAACAAATTATTCGTGTAATCGTGCAAAATATCAGTCTATTACTCTTCAGAAACCTTTTATTTTTGTTCCGCGTCTTTCTCAGTTTTGTTTGCCGTAATTTATTTTGGTTGCGATTCCAGCTTTCTCGTTTGCGCTCCCTGACTTTTTGCTTGCAGTTTTGGCACAAACTTCACGTGTGGGCGGGCTGTCCAGGAACGCATTCCCATTGGCTAACTTATGTTTGACTGACAGCTACGCTCAGCCATTCCCTACTCGGATTCTGGCGGACTGTTTGAGGAGTGACCGATCCATTGACGGTAAACAAGGATCGAGTGGACTTGTGTACTACTGCAACACATACAACACATTTGTCCCGTACTTGCACTTTGTTGAATTAATTCAATATCATAGTCGCCACTGAAGTCCACTCGATCCTTGCTTACCGTCAATGGATCGGTCACTCGTCAAACAGTCCGCCAGAATCCGAGTAGGAAATGTCCGCAACAGCTTCCGGGGGAATGGCTGAGCATAGCTGTCAGTCAAACACAAGTTAGCCAATGGGAATGCGTTCCTGGACAGCCCACCCACACGTGAAGTTTGTGCCAAAACTGCAAGCAGAAAGTCAGGGAGCGCAAACGAGAAAGCTGGAATCGCAACCAAAATAAATTACGTCAAACAAAACTGAGAAAGACGCGGAACAAAAATAAAAGGTTTCTGAAGAGTAATAGACTGATCTTTTGCACGATTACACGAATAATTTGTTTGCCAGTCTAAAAAAAATTGACTTTAAAAATTTTTTTTTTTTGAATTTTGATTTATCGTTTTTGTTTGATGTTTCAAAAGTATTGTATGAACATTTTGGCACAAAATTGATTCCATAGTTTTCTGGCTGTTGTTATCGGGCTAAGAATGAATGTATTAGTGACGTTCTGTTTTGGGAACCATCTCATGGCAAAAGAGGAAGAGGTAGACCGCCCGTCACGTACATCGACAAACTGGCAGACGATTCTTGGCTAGACATCCTGTGCCTTAAGGCAGCAATGCTGGATAGAAAGCTGTGGCGACAGATCTGTTATGATAACCGACGATGTTCGACCTGGTGAGGTGGTGAGGAGGTGACGTCACTTAACTCTTTGAAAAAAAAAAACAACCTCTGTTGGATATTTACCACCTAAGCTATAACACAGTGTGACTAATAATCAGAGACGCACCGTTTTTGCTGGGTTTTTTTTTTTTTTGCTAGAAAAAAAAAACAGTCTTTTACACTTATATGGAAACAGTGGCTGGTCAGAGTGTGTGTTGATGTGTAGGTGGCTGAAATAGATTTGCAAAACGCATTTGTCACAGCGGAAAAAAAAAAGAATCACGCCTTGAATCTCGTCATGGAGCTGTTTATATTTCAGTGAGGAATTCAATTAGTGTAAAAATAAATAAATAAATAAATAAATAAATAAAGCCAACTACACCGAGGCTGTTAGCGAATTTGTGCACACAGCTGACAGATACGTCCTTTTCTCTCTCTCTCTCTCTCTCTCTCTCTCTCAAGCAAATCGAAATTCCCAGATGTAGGGGTTTCTGCGGGATTTTCTGCATGTCGGAGATTTTTTGAAAAGAAACTTGTTTGCGTAGAGCAGGACCAGAGGCTCTGGGTGATATTTCTGTGTCTATACGATGTGTTTCAGCATGAATATGGAGATCAAATTAACGCGGGTGTCAGAAGGCAGGCGAGACAGATGGATTACGGGGGAAAAAATGATTGAGCTTATTACAGATCACATGCAGGGTGTTCTGTTCAAAAATAACCAGGATGGTGAATTCATGATTACGCAACTAGTTTTTAGATTAGGTATCTGGCTGATACGATCATATCATATCATATTGTAATGAATTACTTATATCCATCACTGGTAATATAGATATTTCGTCAGTGCCTAAAAGCGGAGCTCCTGATGTGTGAGTTTATGAGTAAAATATTCACAAAATCCCCCTGAATAGAATAATAATATTACAGCACCATGAATGAACCACTGAATTGTGTCATGTCGTGTTTTTCGCCTCAATAAATCACTGTGACAGTGAGACCGATAATGAGAGACGCATAGCAGTTATGATACATATTTATTCCTTTCTTTGACACCGCATGCCATGCGCCAGAAACAGCAGCACGGCGTTTATTATGGTATGACTCTGCTGGGTGCCTGGGGGACAGCAGTGAACCAGCGCATTCACTTTACACCACTACTGTAGAGTTACCATCCAATATCATACTCGATACATCAAACAGTCGTTTGGTTTCATCTGTATTAGGGCCATTAAGACTAATCCCCATGCACCTGTTCCTGATTAGAGCTCAATCACAGCGCAGATACACTACCGTTCAAAAGTTTGGGGTCACTTTTGCCGCTTTTCCACTACAAACGCGGCTGAGTCGGGCTGAGCCGTGCCGTGCTGAGTCGAGCTGAGCGGGGCTGTTGGAGTTGCATTTCGACTACAACCGCGCTGAACCGTGCTGGCTGGAAGTGGGTGGACACATTGGGTGGAGTTAGCGAAAGTGGGTGGACGTCACGTGATGTCGTTAAGCAGCGCAAACAGTGACATCAGTGATCTTTTAAGCGGTAGTCTCACGACCCGGATAGTAAACAATAAACATGGAGGACATGGAGTCGTTAGTGTTGCTGGTCTTGGTGCTGTGGCTTGTTGTCACCGACAACGCCAACAGATACTGGCAAGAGCGTATAGATGAGGCGAGGCGCATAAGGCTTCAGAAATTCTCGTAATTCGTAATTCTTCTTCTTCCGGGTTTACGGTGTTGACAGATCCCAGTGTGCTTGCGGGGCATGTGTGGGCATGTGAGGACACTCCTCCTCACCAATCAGTGCACAGGGGAGTGTCTGCTCACGCCCCCAACCTCACTCGGCTCGCTTTGGCTCGCTTCAGCCCCACTCCAAAACGGTGCGAGTTTTAGGGGCTAAGCAGGGCTGAAGCGAGCTGAGTCGTGCTGTTTTTTGGTAGTCGAAACGCGAGCCGTGTCGGGCTGAAGTGAGCTGAAGCGAGCTGAAAAAGGATAGTGGAAAAGGGCCATTTGAAATGTCCTTATTTTTGAAAGAAAAGCACTGTTCTTTTCAATGAAGATGACTTTAAACTAATCAGAAATCCACTCTATACATTGCTAATGTGGTAAATGACTATTCTAGCTGCAAATGTCTGGTTTTTGGTGCAATATCTCCATAGGTGTATAGAGGCCCATTTCCAGCAACTCTCACTCCAGTGTTCTAATGGTACAATGTGTTTGCTCATTGCCTCAGAAGGCTAATGGATGATTAGAAAACCCTTGTACAATCATGTTAGCACAGCTGAAAACAGTTGAGCTCTTTAGAGAAGCTATAAAACTGACCTTCCTTTGAGCAGATTGAGTTTCTGGAGCATCACATTTGTGGGGTCGATTAAATGCTCAAAATGGCCAGAAAAATGTCTTGACTAGATTTTCTATTCATTTTACAACTTATGGTGGGAAATAAAAGTGTGACTTTTCATGGAAAACACAATATTGTCTGGGTGACCCCAAACTTTTGAACGGTAGTGTATATTTATTAGTCCCGGACTAGGGCTGTAACAATATGCGTATCAAAATCACGATACGCAGAGCCACGATCCGCGTCGCGATACAAGAAGGCAGAATCGCGGTACACCCTTTCAAACTTCTCCTCAGCCCAAAAACAGAGGCGCTTCCAAACTTCAATTTATGAATACTTTTTATTTAAATTACATTTTAAACTTACTTAAATTACTTTTATTTTTTATATCTATTAGTAAGTCGTTTTTTCGCCGACCTGCGACAATCTTCTGCGAGTCACGCAACGTCCACACTCGCCACTGGCAGAGCATTCATTTCTTTTAAGCGCTCGCCATTCTGGTTGCGACGCGGGGAGCGAATCTGTAAACAAGCAGCTCATTGGCTGGCTAGGTGTGCCACAAGCCAATCACAATCACTTGACCGGAAAGGCATGCAGTGTTGCCAGATTGGGCAGGTTTAGGTGCGTTTTGGCTGGTTTTGAACATATTTTGGGGTGGAAAACGTTAGCAATATCTGGCAACACTGAAGGCATGTCTGCTTGGGCGGAAGCCTTCTGCGGCAGTTACATTTTGACATACGAGCAACGTTTCACCATAAAAATTCCGTAATTTCCATCTGTTTTCCGCGATCACAGAAAATCATTGGCCCTATGAGAGTGAGACAGTGAGAGAGCCACCCCCCCCCAAAAAAAAATCTTAATGGATTTACACGATTTGGAAAAATGACTTTTTCAGAACCGAAAAAAACAGAGCTTCCGGCTCAACAGTATTATTTTGAGAAATAAAACAATCTTTGGATATACATTTGTTCATTTTTGCATACATATTACTCATTCTCTGCAGTGGTCTGAATTATTTGTTATTAAATAGTTAATGTAAGTAAGTAAATGTTAATAAGTCAAATTTACTACTTTAAAAAAACATTTTAAAAAAAATCGTGGGTGTATCGAATCGTGGGTCAAAAATCGCGATACGAATCGAATCGTGAGTTGGGTGTATCGTTACAGCCCTATCCCGGACAGTCGGACTACCGTCAATGTCGAGCCCTGTGATTAGGGAACACGAACAAACCTGTTTTAAAGACGTTCCATAATAATAAATGTAACTATAAACCGATAAACAGTGTATAGTGTTCAGTATTTTATACTGCAAGTTGCTGTAGTATAAAAGGAATAAAACGCTTTTGTAGATGCTGTTCGATAAAAATGGAGAACAAGGTAACAACTTCAAGGGAGTAAGAGTAGCTCTGCTTTATCACATCACCTCGACGTCGATCGTTTTCCTATAACAGCACAACACGGCGTGGTTTATTCCTGATAGGGATGTTCCGATCCGATCACGTGATCGGAAATCGGGCCCGATCACATGGTTTCAGACTCGATCGGAATCGGGCATTGCCTCCCGATCAGGGATCGGATATATATCTATATAATATATTCTCATTTTTAACACATCAATAGCTATGCGTTGGCACAGAGTGAGACCAGACCTCTTGTCTCAACACAGCAACATCAACGCGTGCGGCATGACATCACTTTGTAGCGGAGACGCTATTGGTTATTGGCTGCCTGTTGCCGGCAAAGTTGAACACGGAAGCAGTTCGAAGCGGAAAGCAAAGCATGAGATCATTTTTTTTTTCGTTGGATGACAAAAGAAACGGGCTCAAACCTGAAAGGGTAGAAATGCTTGTTTTCATCAAGAAAAACGTTCATTTCCTTAATTGAAATTACTGTACACCACTGTGAGATGCGTTCTTAAAAGCAAATTACTGGCACTGTGGCACTTTATTTTTTTTATTTGTTTACATTCCTGCCAGGTATTTTAAGGTTATTTTTTTAAATTTGTTATTTATTGTTCAAACTGCCTCACGTAAGTACTCTATTTGCTAACGGAGTTGTTGGATGTTAAAATAAGGTATTAAATAAAAAATGAGGAACATCCTGGATCCGTTTCTTTCCTCGTCTTTATTTTTTATGGATTTTAAGAAGTATCGGATCGGGACTCGGTATCGGCAGATACTCAAAATCAAATGATCGGTATCGGATCGGAGGGCAAAAAAACCTGATCGGGACATCCCTAATTCCTGATTAACCTGTACATTTGATTCAGTTTCGCCATGAAGTTAAGTTTCCCTCTGAGATCAATAAAGTCTTATGTTGTTTCTAAAAAGAGTGCGTTTTGATAAAAACAGCTCTTTTAACCAGGATTCAGTCAGATAGTGAGGACCAAAGCAAAGGCTTCATGTCTGAAAGACTTGAGCAAAACAAACTAGATCGTCAGTGACGGCGTAGTTCACTCCGGCCCCGTCTCGTCCAGAAGGAACGATCTAAAGTGGGCCACCTTGCACAATAAATGTTGCAAGCTATATACACTATATAGAAGCGATATCCACCCTAAGAATACCAACGTACTGTATTTACCAGAAAGAATCCAAAACGGTGAGGAATTGACCGTGATTTTTGTTGAACTGCTCATTAAGGCTTAATTAGTCCATAACTTCATTGGGTAGATTAGGTTCCCCTACCTTCATGCCAGAAAGAATCAAAATTGGTGAAGAATTGAGGGAGAAGAAGCAATTTGTGTGGAAACTGCTCGTTAGGGATTGATTAATTACTCCATATCTTCATTATTAATTTCAACAAGATCAACTGTGAGCTCCTGCTCACTTACGTATCCCCCCCCGCTCTCGCTTACATCAGAATGCAAGCAATCGAAGGAATAGGACACTTATTATGAATGTCGACTTTAAAGGGGAACAGAGGGCAATATATAGAGTAAATATAACAATAAAACACACATTGACGAACCTTATTCAAGACTTACAAAAGTTTTTTGTTCTAAGGTTGGAAAGTTATAGTGTTTTGAAAGTAGCTCGAGCAAACTATTTCCGCAGTTTGAACAGCCCACCATGATATTAATTTTATCCAATCAGAATGCACGTTCATTTTCTCTGCGTAACACTCATGACGTATGTATGTGCCCAGTTGTGTTGGCTCATTGAGGTTGGGAATAGCACGTGTGAATCGGAAAGTAGGATGAATTGTAAGTGATCGGCTACACAGTGCCACAGTGTGTTGCTTTCGGGTGTAATAACAGGACCGATGGAAAGCATAACGATCCTCCAGACGTGTCTTTTCACTCGTTTCCGCTGAAAAACACCAAGCGAGTTCGAGCTTTCTTCTCTTCTTTCGTCATCACCGGAGTCGAGAGTACCTCTCCTAGGTTCAAACTGGTACCCTTCTAAGCCATAGCCTGCTTGCAGTGTGTCTTGCGGGATCTCTTCGTACGATTCGACAGAGCTGTCGCTTTCAGTTGATGCGCCCGACGCCATGATTACACGCTTCTCTCCTAGTGCAGTGGGTAGGGCTGACGTCACGGTCTTTTAAAAATGACGACTCTTGTGCGGTTTAGCGTACCGACTATTATATTTACAATTACCAAGATATTTCGTTGTTTTCTAGTACATAAATTTGATAGAATACTTAAGAATACGTTACTTTGTCACATCAGCAACCGTATATATTGCCCTTTCTTCCCCTTTAACAAATAATGAACCCTGAAACAAGTAAGTAAAGAGCAGCGTCTCTTCCTAGGGATTTCAAACAGCATCCTGGTAAACTGTCATTTTGAAATAGTATTTTGCTTCTTGAAATAGCGTCAAAATCCACCCTATATGTTTCATAAATACATTCAGTCGGTAAACAGGAAGTCGATGTGCGACAGACCTGAAAATGGGACACACGGTATAGAACCCCAAGCTGAAGCTCGGTATCAAACATCAAGCAGTTGTGATTTGTAGTTGCTGAGAAAAATGTTGTGAAAATTTTGTAAATTACGGAAGCCGCGAGAGGCCCACATATAATCTTTTTTTATTCACCTTGTTATCCCGAGATAACGACATAATTAATTCAGGATCTCGAGAAAACAACACAACTAATTCGAGATCTTGAGAAAACAAAACAATTATTTCATGATCTCGAGAAAACAGCTGAGATTTCTAGCAGAGCTGCGCCCCCTGTAGGTCAGACAACGAAGACTTAGAAATTGGCGGACATGTAACAGAGCAGAAATGGCTTTTTACGATGCCTTGAGAGAGCGGGGGGTCCCAGAGGAGAACATCATCCCTCATTAAAAGACTTAATGCAATCTCTCCCTGTGTCAACCCCTGATCAAAATATTGCCTTATTAGGTGATCGATTATTCCAGACATTCTAATGACCAAAGTTGCGTCTATACAGAATGAGAAATAGCCCCAAAGTCAGCATATCACAAGTCTCTTGGCGCACCTGAATGAACCATTTCTCAGCTGTTTACTCGAGATCATGAAATAATTGTTTTGTTTTCTCGAGATCTCGAAATAACGGTTTTGTTTTCTCGAGATCTCAAATTAGTTGTGTTGTTTTCTCGAGATCCTGAATTAATTATGTCGTTATCTCGAAATAACAGTTTTGTTTTCTCGAGATCTCGAATTAGTTGTGTTGTTTTCTAGAGATCCTGAATTAATTATGTCGTTATCTCGGGATAACAAGGTGAATTAAAAAAAGGATTATATGAAGGGCCTCTCTCAGCTTCCGTAGTAAATCCATGCTATATGTTTTGTAAAAAACACTCAGTCGGTAAACAGGGAGTCGATGTGCGACAGACCTGAAAACGGTACACACGGTATAGAACCCCAAGCTGAAGCTCGCTACCAAATATCAAGCAGTTGTGATTTGTAGTTGCTGAGAAAAAAATATGTTATGAAAATTTTGTAAATCCATGCTATACGTTGCGTAAATACATTCAGTCGGTAAACAAGAAGTTGATAAGGGACAGACCTGAAAATGGTACACACGGTATAGAACCCCAAGCTGAAGCTCAGTACCAAGTAGCAAGTGGCTATGATTTGTGGTTGCTGAGAAAAAGGGTGTTACGGACAGACGGAGATACTGTACCGGTACGGACAGACAGACAGAGGTAAATAAACCAGTATACCCCTCGCTCTTTCGGAGTGGGGGTATAATAATTATGCAGATTTGGGTAGACGCTATATGCACCCCAGGCAGACCTACCTTCCTACCAAAAAGGATAAAAATCAGTGAAGAATTGAGAAAGAAGAAGCGATTTACGTGAAATGTGGACGATGGATGATAGACGGATGACATACAACACGTGATGGGATAAACTCATCGCCTGTCATCGGATGAGCTAATAATGGGTGCGACGGTATCATTTCAGTAGTATGATGTACTCGTAATATACATCTAACATCCAGCTGCATAATAATATCGTATAAGCACGCCTTTATTTATGATTATTCACTGCTAGTGCTACAGCTAAGTAACGATACAATCCAGCTGCAGATTGAGTGAAGTGTTCTCTCAGAAACACCCCGTAACTGCTACCAAGCTAAGCGTCGGCTCGAGTGGCATTTAGGTGACATTGCTAACATTTAGCGGAGTCTCTCAGCATGGCTCTGAGTGACAGACTGCTGAGGCTTGACTGCCGCTCGAGTACATTCTCTCGGTCACGTCTCATTCAATCAGGTACCAGTGACTGAATTAACGGCTCCCCGGCAGAGGAAAGTGCTGTGTCTGAGTGATGTTGAGCTGCCACTCCACGGCGGTCACTTACAGCGCGCCTGTAACTTGCGGCTAAACAGCCACAGAAGTGACCTTGTGGAGATAAAAAGCACCGTGCTAATTGGAAACCAGTGGAGTGTGACCTGAACTGATGATTTGATTTCGGCGTGATTCTCTCATTTGTATTTCCATGCGAACAAACACAAACACATTCACAGTTAACACGTTTTAAACAAATACAAATAGGAGGAAGCTCGGTGGAAAGGTTCACGGAGGAGCTGTTTGTGCATCGAGACCATGATCCTGCAATTAACACCATGAAAAGTCGCACAAGTGAGAGACTTCCATACTTCACGCTTCATTCTCATGGGTCACAGAGCCAAAGACGGCTTTCATTAACATGATACGAATAGGAGGGGCATGATTATTATTATTATTATTATTATTATTAATTATTTTTTACATGGTTTGCTGCTACCTGCCCTGCACACTGATCCAAAATAAAATCAGCATTATTCACCATATTTCTGCACAAACCTGCAATTCACCTTTATTTCTAGAGACTCTGCTACTCTACTGTCTCTTGAAAAAAAGAATCTTTCCTTTCATTTTAACTTGTAGATTTGTGCATTGTGCATATTTTCCATCCTTCTGAAACGAATATTAAATCATACGGGTGATAGCGGAGCTCCATAGTTAAGAGACCGCACAACGGCCGTACATACGAACGACGTCCAACACCACCGCCACTACCACAGGGAACCCGATCGTAAGTGCACGGCAACGTATCTGATAAACACTTGACCACCGGACAACGAAATTTGTATCTTTATTTCCATAAGATCAATGAGTTTTTATCCAGCACTTATTGTTAATTTGCTTTAAAAAAAAAAAAAAGCGGGATTACGATATTTACTAACGCTGTAGCAGCCCTCGGCATTAAGAACAACAGCAGAGAGTCTCTGACGGGTGCAGATGAGTTTTGTTCCTCTTGAACATGAGTATAGCATCGGACACCGTGACAACAAACCAAAAATAATTAACGTAACATGGTTGTAAACACACACGCAATTTTGCAGAGTGACGTTTACAGACTCTGCTCTGAACGCTACACACCGCGCTCTCTCAACCAAGGACCAACCAAACCTCTACAAGTTCGCCAAACGAGCCCCGTGAGTCTCTGCGCTCAAAGTCTGGTACTAAACCACAGTTCAACCAAAACGCACTCAATAAACAGGACACACACTTTACACTGTGCATGAATGACATATCAGGACGAGCTTTATAACACACCGCGCTCAACCTCTGACGGAGGGACTTGGGGGATATAAACACAGCAGCGAGCGTCTGGAGTAAAACAAATACAGCTTCCTGGGCTGATGGCTCCACCCACAACATGAATAATGAGTGACAGAGTGACTCTGATCGCCATTTTGCCACTTACACACACGTTTTGCACTCATCGGGAGCTCTACTTTTACACAGTGACTATATATATATATATATATATATATATATATATATATATATATATATATATATATATTAGGGTGCATCAGTTGCCGTCACTTTCATAAAATCTGATGCGTTTTTGTTTGGGCGGTCCTTTTCACCAATAAAGACATCCTGTAAAATGTTTTGACCATATTCAAAAGTCTAATGGTGGCACCATGAGGTTCATTTTTTGCCAAAAAAACGCTTATTTTATGTTTTCGTGTAAGGTTTGAATCACAATGTTGGACTCCATTTATTGATTTCAATAAACGTGATTCATAATACATTTGTATTGTTTAAAAGTAGTTGAACAATGATTCAATGAACAGCTAAAACTCAAACTGTGCTTGATAATATATTTAGAATATGGACTAAAAATGTGGATCTAAGATATTTGGCATACTCTATAAGGTGCCATAATGTTTCATGAAAAGTGATCGAAATTTTGTCATAAAAGTCATAAAATAGCAGCTTTTTCCATAACTTTGAGCTCCTGGTGCCACCATTAAACTTTTGAATTTTGTCAAAATATTTCACCCAGTGTGTTTTCTTACCAAAAGGAACATAAAAACAAAAATGCATCATGATCGGAGGAACTTTTCATTTTTAGGGGGCAACTGATGCACCCTAATAATATATATACATATATTCTATCCACATTCACTGGATATGAGCAATCGTGTGCTCTGATTGGCTATTCTACTACTAGGCTATCAGCCCATATACTGTGAGTCGAGAAAAACAAAATGGCAGAGCGCATTAAGTCAGATATATCACTTTGTTATCAAGTATTTAAAAGAAACAGAAAAAGCTAAATAAAAGAATATATATATATTTTTCCCCCAGTATCTCCTGTTCCACACTCCAGCCCAGTCGGTGGCAGTAATGGACTGGTTTGCAGAAACCAGAATGCAATGGTTTGTTAACTGCTAAAAAAACCCTCAAGAAGAAGAAGAAGAAGAAAAACAAAATGGCGGAGCGTGTTGCTGAACCAACCGAGGACGAAATAAAAACTCGACTCGAAAACAAACCCCCCAAAAATACAAAAAAAGCAACAAAATATGGAATGAAAGTATTTGATGGTAAGAATGTATCTTTTTTATTTTTCAAGAATTATTATTATTATCATCACATTTTTCACAAATTGCTCCTGTCATTTCGCCGGTTTGTTTACATTCTAAGCAGAAACGATTTTGTTGGACGTTTTGGATAAAGTTTTTATTTACTGAATTTGCAAAAAATAAAAATAAAAATGTTCCATTTTTCAAAATCCAGTGAATGTGGACAGAATAAAACAGTTATTCCACTCAGACCAAGTTTACATTAGACCGTATCTGTCTCGTTTTCTTCGCGGATGCACTGTCCATTTACATTAAACCGCCTGGAAACGCCGGGAAACGGGAATCCGCCAGGGTCCACGTATTCAATCCAGCTCGTGTCAGCTCCGGTGCTGTGTAAACATTCAGAATACGCGGATACGCTGTGCTGAGCTCTAGCTGGCGTCGTCATTGGACAACGTCACTGTGACATCCACCTTCCTGATTCGCTGGCGTTGGTCATGTGACGCGACTGCTGAAAAACGGCGTGGACTTCCGCCTTGTATCACCTTTCATTAAAGAGTATAAAAGTATGAAAATACTGCAAATACTGATGCAAATACTGCCCATTGTGTAGTTATGATGGTCTTTAGGCTTGCCATCCTTCCACTTGCAAGTGGTAAGTGACGCGCATACCCGATATGCACTGAGATCACACACACAGCGGCTCAGTCCCGAATCACTGCTCGTGCGCTTCACTCGCGCGCTCTGTGAGCTGCGCAGGGCCGGAGTGCGCACCCTCCAGAGGGCACTCGCTGTTCAGGGCGGAGTGATTTGGAGCGCAGGATGCCTGCGGAGCCGAGCGTATCCGTGTATTGGCGTTGCTGTGTGCACGCGAATCGTGTATTGGTGTTGCTGTGTGCACACTAATCGTTTTAAAAACGTTAATCTGATGATCCACTGATACGGTCTAATGTAAACCCCACCTCAATCTCATCGTACATGGATTATAGACGACTCGGTGCTACGCAACTCGTCAGCTATCAGCTTGTGTACGACTTGATTTCGTGGAATAACCGTTAAACACTGTTACTGACTGTAATTAACAGTTCCCTGATGTGAGAAAGACGTTGCTGTTTTGAATAGGGCTGTCGAAGTTAACGCAATAATAACGCATTAACGCGATCTCAATTTATCGCGATTAAAAAAAAAATAGTGCCGTTAACGCAAATTCTAATCTGGCCCTGCGAGTCACCCGTAGTTCATGTTGTGGCTTGTCGCGCGCTGCTGCAATAAGAGTAAGGGCCTCTGCATGCTCTTGCGACAAGGCTTTCGCAGATAGCTTTTCGCAGACAGTTGTAATTTATCGTTGAGCGGGGAGTAATAGGCGTGCGCGATGTTATTCACCGCCACAACGCAAGGGGGCGCGAAATCGCTAGGAGTAGTTGGTGGGTGTGGTTAGTGGAGTGTTTATCCTCCGGTTACTTATAATGACTAGAACTGGAGTCGTATAGATGTACGTACTCCCTCACTTCCTCGATCAACCGCTCTTCGTGCTGCTCCATCTTCGCTCGTGTTTTTAAAAATGGCGGTCGTGAAAACAAAACAAACTGGGAAAGTAGGGAAGCAGAAGTGCGTGTACAGCGGATGTAGAGTGGACCAATCAGAGCCCTCTTGTCTGCGACGCTGTCTGCGAGGCTTCTGCGGTGGTCACAATTTTTGGGAGGTGCGCGCAGAGCGTCTGCGAAGGTGGGGGGGCTACGCAGACGCCATCTGCGACGCCATCTGCGAGGACTGGGTTGTCAGCATAAATTGGCCTTAAGTGTGAGTGATGGAGAAAGGTCTGTTAAACGGGAAGTTTCATTTCAAAAGTTTCATTTCAGAAGAAGAGTGTGATTGAGTTGATTTCGGTATGCACTTTGCAGTTCTAAAATACTTTTGTAAAGTGAGATGTCAGTATGCTGTAGCACTGTGATACGACACTAAATGTCTTTACTGAAGTCCAACTGCAATTTATTTTTGTTTGCACAGCACTGTGAAGTCCTATAGGCTGGGACTGAATACAACTCCGGCACAACTGAAGTTTTATTTCATTTTTATTTTCTTTTGTCACACATGTCTGAACTGAGACACAGTAGTATGTGACTCCATGTTTTATATTTGAGACTGCAGCTCCCTAATCCATCACAAAATCCAATTTTGTGTTTTGTACAACCCCGATTCCAAAAAAGTTGGGACAAAGTACAAATTGTAAATAAAAATAGAATGCAATCATTTACAAATCTAAAAAACTGATATTGTATTCACAATAGAACATAGACAACATATCAAATGTCGAAAGTGAGACATTTTGAAATTTCATGCCAAATATTGGCTCATTTGAAATTTCATGACAGCAACACATCTCAAAAAAGTTGGGACAGGGGCAATAAGAGGCTGGAAAAGTTAAAGGTACAAAAAAGGAACAGCTGGAGGACCAAATTGCAACTCATTAGGTCAATTGGCAATAGGTCATTAACATGACTGGGTATAAAAAGAGCATCTTGGAGTGGCAGCGGCTCTCAGAAGTAAAGATGGGAAGAGGATCACCAATCCCCCTAATTCTGCGCCGACAAATAGTGGAGCAATATCAGAAAGGAGTTCGACAGTGTAAAATTGCAAAGAGTTTGAACATATCATCATCTACAGTGCATAATATCACAAAAGATTCAGAGGATCTGGAAGAATCTCTGTGCGTAAGGGTCAAGGTCAGAAAACCATACTGGGTGCCCGTGATCTTCAGGCCCTTAGACGGCACTGCATCACATACAGGCATGCTTCTGTATTGGAAATCACAAAATGGGCTCAGGAATATTTCCAGAGAACATTATCTGTGAACACAATTCACCGTGCCATCCGCCGTTGCCAGCTAAAACTATAGTTCAAAGAAGAAGCCGTATCTAAACATGATCCAGAAGCGCAGATGTCTTCTCTGGGCTAAGGCTCATTTAAAATGGACTGTGGCAAAGTGGAAAACTGTTCTGTGGTCAGACGAATCAAAATTTGAAGTTCTTTATGGAAATCAGGGACGCCGTGTCATTCAGACTAAAGAGGAGAAGGAGAACCCAAGTTGTTATCAGCGCTCAGTTCAGAAGCCTGCATCTCTGATGGTATGGGGTTGCATTAGTGCGTGTGGCATGGGCAGCTTACACATCTGGAAAGACACCATCAATGCTGAAAGGTATATCCAGGTTCTAGAGCGACATATGCTCCCATCCAGACGACGTCTCTTTCAGGGAAGACCTTGCATTTTCCAACATGACGATGCCAAACCACATACTGCATCAATTACAGCATCATGTCTGCGTAGAAGAAGGGTCCAGGTACTGAACTGGCCAGCCTGCAGTCCAGATCTTTCACCCATAGAAAACATTTGGCGCATCATAAAACGGAAGATACGACAAAAAAGACCTAAGACAGTTGAGCAACTAGAATCCTACATTAGACAAGAATGGGTTAACATTCCTATCCCTAAACTTGAGCAACTTGTCTCCTCAGTCCCCAGACGTTTACAGACTGTTGTAAAGAGAAAAGGGGATGTCTCACAGTGGGAAACATGGCCTTGTCCCAACTTTTTTGAGATGTGTTGTTTTCATGAAATTTAAAATCACCTAATTTTTCTCATTAAATGATACATTTTCTCAGTTTAAACATTTGATATGTCATCTATGTTCTATTCTGAATAAAATATGGAATTTTGAAACTTCCACATCATTGCATTCCGTTTTTATTTACAATTTGTACTTTGTCCCAACTTTTTTGGAATTGGGGTTGTATGTTCAGTACTGCCTAGTATGTGAGTGAATAAACTCCCTTACCATTTTCTCTTGTCCCAGCAGTTTTTAACAAGTACTTTTAGCATAAAATGCGTTCACCATTTTAAATGTAACATTTCACTTTAAAAGCCTTATTCATTTACATAGATTTAAAAAAATGCGATTAATCGCGATTAACTATATGAAATTCTGAGATTAATCGCGATTAAATTTTTTAATCGTTTGACAGCCCTAGTTTTGAATGATGCTTATGTTTAGATAGCAAGCTTTCCAGAAAGTTCCACCAGGCGTCTGGTTGAGACCGATGAAGAACTCGAGCTGAGGTTGGATGCAGGCTTGTAGTACTCGAGTCCGGCTCGTGCCCTAATTTTAAGGACTTGTGCCTCGACTTGGACTTGAGCACTGATGACTCGGACTTGCTCGTTAACTGCATTCGGACTCATAAATTGGAGACGGGGACTTGGATTTTTTTCTTTATTTTTTGTAACATGCCATAATAATTTGGCATAAGATATTTATATCTACATTCACTTTGTATTAATTTTGTACTAATTTGTAAGAGTGTCACACCTGCGCACCTTAGCGCATGCATCAGATAGACTCTCGCGTCCACCGTAAACGACTCGCACCTGCACAGGATTAAGGCGCGGTCAGTGCACCGATATAAAAACTGTGAAAACACACTTACTTTGCGAAGTATTGAGCTGCGTTGCTGGTACATTACCGAGCCTTATTTCCTTGTTCGGTTTCCTGATCCCTGATTTCCTGTTTCTCGTCTTTGATCCTGCTGAGTCTGCGATAGCCTGTTTGTGCCTCGCTCAACCTATCGCCTGTTTCAGTGTTTTACAATTTTGCCTGCCGTTCTGGATTGTTTACCGCCTTCACTTGTATTAATAAACACACTTTCTGCACTTACATCCGTCTCCGAACCATCTCTGACAGAATACTTCACACTCCCTGGTGCTGAAACAGACACCGTCACATGGTGCGGGTGGAGTCTTGGAATCGGACTTGACTCGAAATTTTCTTGAATGACTAGAACTTGAACGTTGGGGACTCGAGACCGGACTCGAGGTTTAGCGACTCGACTACAACGCTGGCTGGATGTAGCTGAGGTTGAGGAACTGTACAAGTTCAGAAGCTGAACCAAGCAAATTGATATTTGTTGTTTTAATCTAGGATGAAATGAAAACGAAAAACGATTTCTTATTCCGAGCAGTGAGGCATAGACGAAGGGTTCATATACAGGAAAGCAAATCCAAATCCAGCTATGAATATTTTAAGCACTGAACATCCAGATACAGATTGTGGACTGTGTGTAGCACGTCTACTCCAAGACATGGTTATGAAGGGTACGAGGAGTAAAATGTATATTTTGTTGGAATTTGTTTCTCTGCACTCAGCATGCGAGGGAGTAAGAGGACAAGGGGACAATGGACGCCGCTCTGCAGCTCAGGTTAATAGATGCTTTCCAACAGGCCTCCAGTTTGGCCCAGTGGAGGTTAATTATACACCGAACTCCACTGACAGGCAGCCAAGCTGATTTTATGGAAATTGCCCAGTTGCTGTAATGGCCATGTGGCTAAAATAACACTCAATCCCAAGGGCAAGTGGGAGAGCGAGGCTGGATAAATCCTGGAGCAAAAAAAAAAAAAATCATCCCTGTTTTGGATTTGATATGGCGTTCCTGACAGGTGCACATCGTAAGGACGAATCTGTCATCTCTTTCCGTATCCATGGCTCTCGTAAACAAGCTTGTCCACGCACTCTGGGAAAATCAATTTCCCAGCAGTAGATTACCGAGGAGAAACAATATGAGGCCGCGGGACAGAGCCCGGCGGTGGAGAGAATTAATTGTGGCAGAAGCTTCCTGCACATCCGTATAGTTTCAAACAGACAGCATTTTTCCCCTCTGGACATAACCGGTTCATCTGAAAAGAAGGACTCGGAGGAGTCTGTGAAAATGAAAATCCACGCATCCAAAATCCCTAATTTTTGACACCTTGTGAGGCAATGTGTTGTCTGCAATTTAACACCCATTTACATAAAAAGTACACATTTACAATTAGAACTCATCAGAACGCCGTGACGGATGACGGCATGTCCAGTGTATGCTCAAAAAAAAAAAAATCCCGGCAGCGTAAGATTAAGCCCTCGAGATGGATATTTTCACCACGGCTTTTAATGCGCCCATATCTCCATCCTTGAGACATCTCCTGTTTGCCGAGTTCGATTATTCTCCACTACACTCTCTCTGAAACGCTTGGCTGATTCCAATGTATCTGCGAAGCAGCAAAAGGGGAAGAGAGGAAGGGAAGGAGGAGGGAGTTGATTTTGAATTCTGCGCTACAGGCCCCGAAGCGGTTTGTGGTATTCAGAGGGACATGTTGTAGAACAGATGCAACAATACTCTTGGATCAGATAGAGATGTTCGAGCTGTGTTGAGAGATCAGTGGAGTGGAAACGAGCCACACGGAGTAATCAGAGACGATAAGACGAGCGAAGAGACGAAGGAGCGACGCTGTAGAGGATAAATGAGTGTCGAAAGCTGGTTCAAAGATGCTGCGTTGTAGCAGTCTGGCACGAGAGTTCATTTGCATAATGGTTGTGGTTAATATGATAACTTTAGTGTGGTTCTGATCACAGGTTATCTATCGCCTGGTTCGTGATGCAGTAAGAGAAGTCTGTCGTTGGTTAACAGACCTCTGAAACACAACCTTTTCATAAACGCTACAATGATTTGATGGTCTACGGTGCTAAAACCTTCAGGCCATCCTTAAAAAAAAATCCGTTTCCTGTCCACCAGGTGAGCAAAAAAATTTTCAGTAGGGACGGAGGGATTTTTATTTTATATATATGGATGGATAAGAAATCGCAATGCTGTGTTTGCTTTTTCTTTCAGTACTTTTTTATTACAAAAGCAGACACACATTTAATAAAATATGACGGTTTAATCAACTGAAACTTGTACAAAAACTTTAAGTTAGCATTTTAAATGCTGACTGCAACATTTGCAAAACTTTTACAAAGGTACTTAAAATGTCCGACACACGGACTTTTTGTAGTTCTAAATCGAGCGTTAGGCCTAGTTTGGATGAAATTACACTATTAAAATGATCACTGAATGATTTGTTTTTCTGAATCTTTACTATTTTGTTGTTCGCTAGAATACCATTTTGCGATTTCACACTTAAGCAAATGTTTGAAAACTCCGGATCTGCTTCCTTCATGGTGGCGGACATTTTTTTGTGCCGCACGGCGCATGCGCAGAGCTGATTCAGTTCTATATTCTGCGCGGAATGCAGGGCTTTCCACAAGCGCCGGCTGCTGGCCGTACAGCCGACTACACAATTAAGTCTAGCCGGCTACTTTAATGACTTATTTTTGTAGCCCACAGGCTCTAAATATTAATTTTCGATTTTAATAAAATTAAATGTTTATCTAACGGACTGACAATAATGTCAAACTGAACCGCACTCATTTAAGTTGTGATTTGCGCTGTTTGTACCGATAATAACCACAAATTCCCCGCCGACTTCGTTGATCAAGGGAGAGTAACTCATCCGCGGCCCCGACACGCGGTGTGTGTGTGTGCGCACTCGGCGGAGGCAGTAGTGTGTCGGAGGGAACAGAAGCAGAGATGACGCTTATTTTGTCTCCGGTAAACCAGTCTTCTCTCGTTCAATTACGTGCTGGCATCAAAAGACACCGTTGGTTGTAAATGAACCCAAACTGAGTGGTTGGAGTGTATTTTCATACACAAATGGAGAAATGTTGGCTGAGTGTGTAATTGTGTCGCCCCACTGCAGACCGCTGTCGTTGTTAATTCATAGCATGCTCAGCTGCGTGAATGTGTCATGCACCGAAAATAAGAGATTTACAAGCCAGGAACGCCTCATGATGCAATACGCAAGAAAAGAAAGAAGATTTACTGCCATTTTACTTTGTATTTGAGTAAAGTGAATAAATAAATGGTCTGTGGAAAATATATTTAATCCTGGGAACTGCGTGCACAGGAGTTTATTTTGTGTTTACTCCCCCCGGCTGGCTACTTATTTGTCATGGCTGGCTAGTATGAGTCTTAGTGGAAAGCCCTGGGAATGCGTAAATGTCAAGTTCGATTTTAGATTTACGAACCCGAAAAAAATGTCGAAAAACCGGCGTTAAAAAAAAAAATTCAACCGCACAAACGGCACTCACCCGGCCGGTGGACCGGAAACAGAACATTTTTTAATAATGGCCTTAAGTACATTTAACGTCAAGAGAATGTGAGAAACCGCTGTTTATAGTATGTAAGCAAAAACTGGAATTATTTTGTTTCACGGATGTTCCGTAACATTAAACGTAACTATCAACAAACCAGAACGTCAAGGATGTAGGAGCTCACCTGGCCTGACATCGAAACCACCACCACGACCAAAACATCAACCAGAACTGAAACGTGACGATGTGAGAGAGAGCGGACCAACCTCCACGACAAACTGTTTACAACAGAAAAATCAACAAAGGACTAAATTTTGTTCCCTGACAGAAGATCGACCCAAAACATCGATCAGAACTGAATTCGCATGATAAATGAGAGAGGAGATACAATTCTAATGAGAATAAAATGTGTGAAGTTGACCTAATTATTAATTTATTTCGCAAAAAATTGGCAATACAATGACCGAGTTTCGTGTAGAAGGTCGAGTTCTTTCAAATAAAACAATCAGAGCTGAAATCCATTGGGAACTGAAGGAGGAGACACGATTTAACTGAAAATAAACCAAGTTGTAAACAGAAAATCAACAAACAAATGACCAAGTTTTGTTCCTCGAGGGAAGGTCGACCCAAAACATCGATCAGAACTGAAATCGGATGAGAAATCAGAGAGGAGATACAATTCTTGCGAGAGGCCTGGAAAATCTGTCAATTTGGCTTACTTATACCCCTTTTCCACCAAATCAGTTCCAGTGCTGGTGCTGGTTCACAACTCGTTCAACTTGCGAGCCAGCTGAGAACCAGTTTGCTTTTCCATAGCTCGCGGTGCTAAGCGGAGCCACGTCATTACGTCGCTGTATACGTCAGTTACGTCGCTACGTTTGCATAAACCTTGGCGCGAATATCGAAGCAAAAACAACACGGAATAAGCAGCAGCAGCAACAACAATAATAATAATGGCTGACTTCGCGTTTGTACAGCTGCTGCTTCTCGTCGCTTAAAAATGGCGATCTTTCGCGGTCTTGTTATTGTTGTTGGTCTTAACAACTCCGCCCCCCGCTGACGTAAGCGGTTCTTTCCTCTGGCCCAGCAGAGAGTTGGTGCTAGCCTGGAACCGGTTTTTCTGGCCCCAGAGCCAGTTCTTTGTCAGTGGAAACAGAAAACCCGGTTCCAAACTAAGCACTGGCCCCGAACCAGCCCTGGAACTGCTTTGGTGGAAAAGGGGCATTAGTAACTTGTTAGCAAAAAAATCTGACAAAACAACCAAGTTTTGTGCGGAGTGATGGAGTTCTTTCAAACAAAACAATCGGAAAGGAAATCTGTGGAGAACTGACGGAGGAGATACGATTTAACTCAATTGTGGACGACGGACGCCATGCCAATCTTTTCATAAATAAAATATTGCAATCCTTGCCACATTACTTTTGGTATAAGAGGAATAAAACACTCTCGGAGGGGGAAATATGATGGTATAATACAGTATCGATATCATGTATCGTGAGATCTTTTTGAAATCAGATATAACAGTTTCATCGCCAGCTTTGTTTCGAAGCAGCTATGATATTAAAATGTAGTCCTGATGTAATATTTTCAGTCATTCATATCATATATTGTAAAAATGTTTTTTTTTTTTAATCGAGATATGACCAAATGTCTGTGGACACCTGTCCAGTTCTTCTCCAAACAGTTACCACAAAGTTGGAAGGACACAACTGTCCAGAATGTCTTTGTATGTCGTAACGTTACAGTTTCCCTTCAGTGGAATCAAGAAGCCCAAAGAGGCCTGTTCCAGCACGACACCGCCCCTGTGCACAAAGCAAGCTCCATAAAGACATGGTGTGTTCAGGTTGGAGGGGTGGAAGAACTCAAGTGTCCTGCCCTGATTGAACTCAACTCCATTTGAGAGTGAACACCTTTGGGATGAACTGCACCCCAGACCGCAATAATGACCTCACCTAATGATGCTCGTATACCGCAGCTGAACTGAATGAACCCTACAGCTACGCCCCAAAATCGAGTGGAAAGCCTTCCCAGAAGAGTGGAGGAGATTATAACAGCAAACACAGCAGGGAATAAATCTGGAATGAGATGTTCAACAGGTTCAAATCCTCATATCGCTTCCTGTTGGTTATCTTTCTTCATGTGGATGTTTCATCTTTCATTTTTCCTGTTTTATAATGGAAAATGACACAACGTTGGGAATTCAGAATTAAAATCCAGTTGTATATGAAACAATCCATGTTTTGGGGGAATACAATGGCAAAAAAACCACAAATTGTATGGAGGCGCCAATATGCAGTCTACGGTTAAGGTTCCTATCCCATTCCCAACAATTTCATTTCAGTGAGATTTCAGGAGGCAAGAAACCAAACCAACAGCCCACGGACTAAACAAAAATCAAAGTCCCTTCCACGCCAGGATCTGGTTTTCCCAGGCAGTTTCCTGTCCCAGTACTAACCAGCTCTTTGAGGCGTATGGGTGCGGTGCCGATCTCCGTATCCATAGCCCTTGGCCTCTCGCCTATACAGCTAGGGTTACAGTGGGGGTCTAGTCCTCTGGTAACCATGAGAGTTTGACTTCCCTTCTCGCATCTGTATTGCAGCATGCCTAGCCAGATGGCAGTCGGTACCATTTTTATGATGGTCTTTGGTACTCGCGATCTCCCAGTCGAGAGGTGGACACGCTAACCACTAGGCCAGTTCGCGGTGTGGGAAAATTACAGAACTTTTAACTACCACACGTAATTACGACACTCACAAGATCTCGGTGTGTTTAAATGCAACGTTTTGCAATAACGTCACCGTTAGCATGAACCTGCGTGCATGCACAAAGCAAAACGCTTCACTCCTGACTGGTTTAAATGCACACTGTTGGATGTTTTCCATGTTGCAGATCACTATCTGCCCATCTCTGTTTAATAAAGCTGTATGGTTTGTGTAGATTATTTACAGTCCTAACCCTTTCCTCCGCAGCCCCTCACTTCCCACTGCTTGTTTGGGTTGACTCGTCCCCTCCGGCGGATCAATCCCCAGAGAGCTACAGCCGCAGAAAACAACATTTCAGTCTCTGGCACCTCTCCGCCCTGAATCTAATGGAGCTGACTGCTTCTCACACACACACACATATGGGGCAGTGTGTTCAAACCCCTCGGAGACTCAACTGAAACCTCAACCCTGGTGAACTGCACACACGGCTGTCATAAAAAGTCCTGTAAATGATTAACCATGCACCGTTTAACTACAAAATGTGTCCTGCCAGACAATACTGGAAGAACACCCACAGACACTGGCTATGTTCAATGTCATGACAAAGCAGTTTCTCATAATACACTCCCTTAACCCCCAAACTCCCATGTGCCCATGCTTCTAAAGATTCTCTTTCGAAAATTATAATAATAGGCTTTCTCGAAAAGAAATGAGTGTATAAATATGTATTTAAAAAGAAACACGGATAAACTCTGAGCCACAGACTTTACCTCCAATGAATTTTACATTACAGACTTCTAGGAGAACTCAAGAGTGTCACGTTCGTTTAAATGCTACATAATACAGATAGAACTAGCAATTGCGGAGTTTCTTTTCAGATTTTTGGATAAATTGCATCATCTCTTACAAACCCTGTTTCCAGAAAAGTTGGGATATTTTCCAAAATGCAATAAAAACAAAAAAATCTGTGATTTTTTTTTTAATTCACGTGAACCTATATTTAACTGACAAAAGTGCAAAGAAAAGATTTTCAAAAGTTTTACTGACCAACTTAATTGTATTTTGTAAATTTAAACAAAGTTAGAATTTGAATTTCTGCAACACACTCAAAAAAAAAAAAAAGTTGGGACAGAGGCATTATTACCATTGTGTTACATCACCTTTCCTTTAACAACACTTTTTAATTGTATTGGATCTGAAATCTGAGGATACGAATTGTTGCAGTTTCGCACTTGGAATTTTTGTCCATTCTTGCTTCATACAAGATTTCAGCTGCTCAACAGTCTGTGGTCTCCGTTGTCTGATTCTCCTCTTCATGATGCGCCATACATTCTCAATAGGAGACAGATCTGGACTGGCAGCAGGCCAGTCAAGCGCACTCACTCTGTGTCTATGAAGCCACGCTGTTGTAGCCCGTGCAGAACGAAGCTTGGCATTATCCTGATGAAGTAAGCATGGACTTCCTGGAAAGAGACGTCACCTTGATGGCAACAAATGTCTCTCTAAAATCCCAATATACCTTCACACCAGGGCTTTACATTAGCACCCGCCTACCCGCCAAATGTGGGTAAAATTCGGCTTTGGCGGGTAATAACTTTAGTCTCACTAGCCACTTTGGCGGGTGGTTTTATTCTGTGGTATGACAATATATTTTAATTGTAGTTTTCTCTGAAGGCATCTGATATAATAAACACATTGCAATGTAATATTACGTGCCTACAACTCCCATGAGCACCTGCATAAACATTCTGACAACATGTTAGAATTGTTCAGAACGTTCGTTAACGGCTCAGCTAAAATCAGTGATACGGTAACCTGCGGTTAATGAACAAAGCAACAAAGTTGCTGACGAATGACAAGCGCACTATGTGGCGGCATATCGCTGGAGTTTCAAACCCTGCTGCTCAGGGAAAAAGGGGCAGAGATGATCAGGGCCGGAGCAGCATTTTAAACTCACCGAGGTCCGTGATGTTCGCGCAAAGTGCGCGCCGAAAAATTTGACATATTTAAATGAGAGGGTGAATTACATGTCATACAAGAGATCTATTCCTGAAATTACTTTTAATGGTGTTTGAACTGAATATCATCAGTTTTGGAAAAAAATCCTGTATGTGGCAAGAGTAAGAATAATTTAAGCTTGTTTAATGGTTTGATCTGGCCCAAGCAATGAGGACAAAAGATACCCTCACCATGTAGCCTATGGAACTGAGATACATTAACAATCTGGCATCCGTTACACCTACACACAAAAAAAAAATTCTGGGGAAAAAAAAAATCAGTACACACCACCATGTTTTAGGCAAAGTTACCCAAGGCAAACATAAGTTGAAACTTTCCCCGCTATTGCTTTGGCTTATCGAATGGTTTATTTTTAAAATCACAAACAAGGCAGGCTACAACTGCGCTGCTTCAAAAATGTAAATTTAACAGCTTGAAGAAAGTGCGCTGATGGTTACCATGAAAAAAACGTGTCTCCTACACTGCGTTCCTCCCCTGAGTCGCGCGCTCATTCGTTTGTGTTCTTGGTCTCAGAGCCGCGCGCACCAAACAGACACAGAAGACGGAATCAACGTTTAACATAATTAACAATGCACTTTTTACAGAGACGTTTTAATGTTATTCTTTATTTTTTTTTATCCAGTTGAATATTTAGCGTACAAATGTATTTTCAGCTCTTAAAAATGACCGAGGTCCGGACCGCGGGGGCCTCAGAGCTGGCTGCGGCCATGGAGATGAACAAGACGCTAATAGGAAGATAAGACAGTTCAATGACAAATGGAAGTTCGGGTGAGATTGGCTAGTTCATAGCAAAACCGAAAATACCCTGTACTGCGAAGACTTGAAAGTCTGGCAAAGACAGGCACCAGTAATTTTAAACTCGAAACTATAAAGGATCACGAAAAGTCAAATGCACACATCAGTACTATAATATCAAAACAGGCGAAGACGGCTGGGTCACTACAGGACAGCATTGCTTTCAGTCCCTGGCTGTCATGAAGTCGGCTGAGCTGGAGAGGATGGAGCTGCTGGTTAGAAATGTTCACACGATTGTAAAGACGTTGATCTCGCCCCAGCTATCAACTTACGGCCTGCTGGAAGCCTCAGGTCACGAAGACCATTTTTCATGGATTTAATATCTCTCTCTACACATGTTCACACACACACTATTAATAGATAATACATAATATACATAATACTTGATAATACACACAATACTTGCATATCAAAACATCAAATGTTTTTCAATGATGAATGTTTTGAATTGGACTTTTAATATTAGAATCAGTTCAGTTGTACTGAATGTTATTTTTCATATTATACAATATTTCATATTGTAAGGGGCTTGAATTTGAGTTCAATAAACAGAATACTCCGTTTATATTTTTGTCTGAATTGGTTGCATGTTTTCATACAGGGAGCTACCTTAACAGCACTGAATACCTGAGTGCTACTGTAGAGATACATTATACGCTGCCATTCATAATTAAATCTAGATCTTCCGAACTTTAACGTATCATGGTGAAGAAAAAAACTGCCATTTCCTGGCAACAAAATTGTGGCTAGTGAAAAGGCTGAATGGCTGGTGACTCGGGAAAACCACTAGCCACAGTGGCCGGTGAGCAAAAAAGTTCATGTAAAGCCCTGGCACACACACATGCAACTCACTCATGCTGTGGGCACTGATGCCGCCCCCCCCCCCCCAAAATACCATCACAGATGCACCTTTCTCTGATAACAAACTGGATGGTCGTGTTCATCTTTGGATCTGAGAACTCCGATGTCCGGTTATCCTGAAAATGAGCTGAAATGTGACTCATCTGACCACAGCACACGTTTCCACTGTCTTTCCATCCATCTGAGATGAGTTCCGGCCCAGAGAAATCAGCGGCGTTTCTGTATAGTACTGACGAAAGGCTTCCTCTTTGTGTAATCCAGTTTCAGGTTACGTTTCTGGATGCAGTGGCAGACTGTGCTAAGTGACGACGGTTTTCTGAAGTCCTCCCGAGCCCACGTGGCTATATTTGTCACATTAGCACGATGGTTTCTGAGGCAGTGCCACCTCAGGGCTTAAAGGTCACGCCCATTCAATAGTGGTTTCTGACCACGCCCTTTACACACTGAGATGTCTCCGAATTCCCTGAGCCTTTTCACAATATTATGGACTATAGATTTTTAAAGACCTAAAATCTTGCGTTGACGAAAAGAAATGTGCTTTTTGAATTGACGAACAATTCTCTCACGAACTTTAGCACAAAGCAGTGAGCCACGCCCCATCCTCGCTTGCAAAGACTGAGCCTTTGGTGCTGCTCCTTTTACACCCAATCGTGTTACCAATTAACCGTCTTATTATGGAATCTTCCAGAATGGTGTTACGTGAATATCCGAAAAACTTTTCAGCCTTATTTTGCCTCCATCCCAACTTTTTTCTTTTGAGTGTGTTGCTGGCGGTAAATTCTAACTTCGTTTATATTTACAAAATACAATTAAGTTGGTCAGTAAAACTATTGAAAATCTTTTGTTTGGACTTTTGACAGTTAAATAAAGGTTCGCATGAATTAATAAAATCACAGATTTTTGGTTTTATTGCATTCTGGAAACCAACTTTTCTGCAAATGGGGTTAGTATAATCACACTATCTGTTAGCACCCAGATGAGGATGGGTTCCCTTTTGAAGAAGAAGAAACCTTTATTTGTCACATGCACACTTCAAGCACAGTGAAGTTCATCCTCTGCATTTAACCCATCTGAAGCAGTGAACACACACCCAGAGCAGTGGGCAGCCGCACCAGAGCGCCCGGGGAGCAGTCAGGGGCTCGGTACCTTGCTCAAGGGCACCTCAGCCCAAGGCCGCCCCACGTCAACCTAACTGGATGTCGTTGGACTGTGGGGGGAAACCAGAGCACCCGGAGGAAACCCATGCAGACACGGGGAGAACATGCAAACTCCACACAGGAAGGCCCTCGCCAGCCGCTGGGTTTGAACCCAAAACCTTCTTGCTGTGAGGCGACAGCGCTAACCTCTACACCACCGTGCCGCCCCACAGTGTCTGGTTTGAGTCTGGTTCCTCTTAAGGTTTCTTCCTCATGATGTCTCAGGGAGTTTTTCCTCACCACCATCGCCTAAGGCTTGCTCATTAAGGTTATTTTATATATTTAATAAATGTTCATAATTTTCCAGCAAGGTTTTTCTTGCCTCACAGGACTTTCGTCTTCTAAAACCAAATACATGGTCAAGACGTTGAGGAACACCTTGCTAGTTATGCTAACTAGGCTTATCTTAGCCATACAATACATAAATTTAGCTTGTAAATGTATATACATTTGAAATATCTTTGAAAGTATTGGAACAGCAAGGCCAATTCTTTTGTTTTTGCTATACACTGAAGACATCTGGGTTTTAAATAAAAAAAAATGAATATGAGATGATGGGTCAGAATTTCAGCTTGATTTGTTTTATTAAAGAACTTCGAACCTGGCACCTTTGTTGGCCGACCACCCAATTTTTCGGCGGCTATCTTCTCATCTTAATCTCAAAACAAAAGAATTGGCCTTGCTGTTCCAATACTTTTGGATAAGACTGGATATGTTGTTTAATCTTATCCTCCTTGAATATTTTTATAAGTATGAGCTTAAATCTGAGGGTTTTATTTTAGAATAAAAAGCACAAAGACAACTTTTGTCTCCCAGAAGCTGTGAGCTTTTATCTTTTTAGCCTTGTGCGCTGTTCCAAACTATTATTTCCCCGCAGCCCACTCCAGTCATTGTTATGAAAGAGGTGCGTCTGACCAGGGGTGAAAATGAAAAACAGTTCTCTTGATACTGCAGCCAATTCTTGTTTTCCATTTCAAATCTTTCCATCTACGCAGGGACTTGGCTGGCATAATCAGAGACTATTCAGTTCGAGAAAAAAACAACAACAACAAAAAAAAAACCAAACCAAAAAAAAAACCCTGAGGTCAAAATAAAGTCTCCTCCAACCGAGCTCCAGCAGTGAGGGAATGGACTGCGGCTGTTTTTTTTTTCTGTTTTGCAGACGTTTACTTTTTCCTCCAGAGAGTAACAAGGAGAATGTTATTAAAGGTGGCTTTGTGTGAGCAGTGATGATGAATATTGATACAGAGACGAGGTTATTTTTACCGTAGCATCTCATCCAGCTTCTCATCCTCTGCACCAGCTTGAACATTGTTCTGATCCAGATCAATAAATAAATAAATAAATAAATAAATAAACATAAAAAACTCTCTCTCTCTTTCGCTGACAAGTTTGCAGAAAGGTGACTCACTTCTTTTCCCCCCAGGGGATAAAAAAAAATCTAAATTATGATATGTCGAAATAAATTCAGATGTACTGAGTAAAAGTGCATAGTGACTGAAGGGGTGAGTGAAGGAGGCGTGGCCTCTGTGTTTCCGGAGTGGAGGAGGCGGGGTCTATGTGTCTGTCAGTCCCAGTGAAAGAGAGGTGACCTCAATGCTTCAGTACTGAAGGAGGTGTTGGCCTATAAAACTGTCACAGCAAAGGAGGAGTGGCCTGACTACCTGTCAATCACAGTAAAGAAGGTGTGGCTTACTGGATATGCCTGTCAATCACAGTAAAGAAGGTGTGGCCTACTGTATATATCAGTCGGTCAGTCGCACCAAAGAAGGAGTGGCCTACTAAAGAAGGCATGGTCTACTGTATATACCTGTCAATCACAGTAAAGAAGGTGTGGCTTACTGCTGTCAATCACAGTAAAGAAGGTGTGGACTACTGTATATACCTGTCAATCACAATGAAGAAGGTGTGGCTTACTGTATATACCGGTCAGTCACACCAAAGAAGGAGTGGTCTACTAAAGAAGGCATGGTCTACTGTATATACCTATCAATCACAGTAAAGAAGGTGTGGCTTACTGTATATACCCATCAGTTACACCAAAGAAGGAGTGGCCTACTGTATATACCTGTCAATTACACTAAAGAAGGCGTGGTCTACTGTATATACCTGTCAATTACACTAAAGAAGGCATGGTCTACTGTATATACCTGTCAATCACAGTAAAGAAGGTGTGGCTTACTGTATATACCCATCAGTTACACCAAAGAAGGAGTGACCTACTGTATATAGCCTACCTGTCAATTACACTAAAGAAGGCGTGGTCTACTGTATATACCTGTCAATCACAGTAAAGAAGGTGTGGCCTACTGTATATACCCATCAGTTACACCAAAGAAGGAGTGGCCTACTACTGTATATACCTGTCAATCACAGTAAAGAAGGTGTGGCCTACTGTATATACCTGTCAATCACAGTAAAGAAGGTGTGGCTTAGTGTACCTGTCAATCACAGTAAAGAAGGCATGGCCTACTGTATATATCAATCATAGTAAAGAAGGTGTGGCCTACTGTATATACCTGTCAATCACAGTAAAGAAGGCATGGCCTACTGTATATATCAATCATAGTAAAGAAGGTGTGGCCTACTGTATATACCTGTCAATCACAGTAAAGAAGGTGTGGCCTACTGTATATACATGTCAATCACAGTAAAGAAGGTGTGGCCTACTGTATATACCTGTCAATCACAGTAAAGAAGGTGTGGCCTACTGTATATACCCATCAGTTCCACCAAAGGAGTGGCTTAATGTATATACCTGTCAATTACACTAAAGAAGGCGTGGTCTACTGTATATACATGTCAATCACAGGAAAGAAGGTGTGGCCTACTGTATACCTGTCAATCACAGTAAAGAAGGTGTGGCCTACTGTATATACCTGTCAATCACAGTAAAGAAGGTGTGGCCTACTGTATATACCTGTCAATCACAGTAAAGATGGTGTGGCCTACTGTATATACCTGTCAGTCACAGTGAAGGAGGTGTGGCCTACTGTATATACCTGTCCATCACAGTAAAGAAGGTGTGGCTTACTGTCAGACTGGCAGGTATATAGGTCATGCCTTGACATCCTCTTGTCAATTAAAAGTAATGATTTTTACAGTAGGGAATAGTTTCTAATGCATCACATCACATCCAAACACGTGATTTCAGTGCCCTCCTCACCAACGGAGCCTGAACTGACGTCTGAGCTGAGTCTGTACGAACGCACCTGACTACAGCAACTTCCTCCAGAACAACACTGCACTAAAACAAGCAAGATCATCATCATCATCATCATCATCATCCTCTCCATCTTCATCATCAGCAAGTTCACTCATGTTCATCAGCACATTTCACACACGCTAAAGAAACGCAGACCAGAAAAATTCTCAATGTGAAAAAAACAACAGCGTCCACAACTCTGCAAATCTGAAGATCACGCGTGTCTCAAGGGACGGGAAATTCAGCAGAAAAGTGGACAGAAATACAGCAGATGGTGCGATCCAGGTGGAGAGGGGAATGCTGGGTAATTTCACATCCCATTACACGTGTTCAACATGACACACACAGAGGGGGTGAAGATGAAAATACACACACGTCTCAGGATTTCGACATGTTGTGTTTGCAGTAAAATTATTGCAGATGATTTTTAATGTTTTCATAACAGGTTAAGTGTCTATATAACACACACACACACACACACACACACACACACACACACTTCTGTAGCTGAACATCTGCCAAATCTCGTCCTCATACATACACCATATCCCTCTCACACACTCCAGATCGTTCATACACACTCCAGATCCTCTTACACACACACGCACACACACACACACCCACACACATACTCCAGATCCCTCATGCACATACTCCAGATCCCTCATGCACACACTCCAGATCGTTCATACACACTCCAGATCCTCTCTCACACACACACACACACACACACACACACACACACACACACACACACACACACACACACACACACACTCCAGATCCCTCACGCACACACTCCAGATCCTTCATGCACACCCTGGGTCTCTCACACACACTTCAAATCCTTCAAACGCACACCAGATCCCTCACACACTCCATATCCCTCATACACACTTCAAATTCTTCATACACACCCCGGATCTCTCACATACACACTCCAGATCATTCATACACACCCCAGGTCTCTCACACACACTTCAAATCCTTCAAACACACACCAGATACCTCACACACACTCTATATTCATCATACACACACTCCAGATCCTCCATACACACTCCAGTTCCCTCATACACACATTCGAAAATTTCATACACACACAAACTCCAGGTCACTCATGGGCAGGAGAAGTGCTGAAAAACCACATTCTGTGTGTGTGTGTGTGTGTGTGTGTGTGTGTGTGTGTGTTCCAGTCAGGTTTATCGTTTCAATTTAAAACCATTTCATCAGCGACTGATTAATCAATCAGTATTGGAGATGTACGAACGTTACACAAAAGTATTTTGCTATTATGTGCGGTATTTTTATATTGCTGTTGCATTTTTAATACTGACGCATTTTAATATTTTATTTTTGACTAGTTTTTGTCTTCTGTTTTTTTACTTCATGCTGTACAGCACTTTGAGCATCATCATCTTTCTTTTTTGTCTCATTCTCATCTCATTATCTCTAGCCGCTTTATCCTGTTCTACAGGGTCGCAGGCGAGCTGGAGCCTATCCCAGCTGACTACGGGCGAAAGGCGGGGTACACCCTGGACAAGTCGCCAGGTCATCACAGGGCTGACACATAGACACAGACAACCATTCACACTCACATTCACACCTACGCTCAATTTAGAGTCACCAGTTAACCTAACCTGCATGTCTTTGGACTGTGGGGGAAACCGGAGCACCCGGAGGAAACCCACACGGACACGGGGAGAACATGCAAACTCCACACAGAAAGGCCCTCGCCGGCCACGGGGCTCGAACCCAGACCTTCTTGCTGTGAGGCGACAGCGCTAACCACTACACCACCGTGCCGCCCTCAGCATACCTGTCAACCCTCCCGTTTTTCCCGGGAAATCCCTTATTTTGACTTATTTCCCGCTGTCTTCCCGTTTTTTTATTTTCCCGAAAATATCCCGTATTTTCACATTATATAAAAGTCCCGTATTTTCACAATATAAAAAAGTCGGTAGGTCCAGAATTCATGACGCGCCTCTGACAGGAGTTTACAGCAGGAAGTCGGGCCATGAATTCACGTCCCCGCCCTCTCAGGCATCAGTAATTACATAACTACGTCCGGAGGCGAGGCTGAACAAGTGATTAGGTCCAGTGTTGCCAGATTGGGAGGTTTCCCGCCCAAGTTGGGCAGTTTCAAGTGCATTTTGGCGGGTTTTGAACATATTTTGGGCTGGAAAACGTCAGCAGTATCTGGCAACACTGATTAGGTCTGAGGTGAAGATGGCGATGCTAATAGCTAAGAAAAACATTAGCCTCTCTTTCTTTGATAATTTCAACAAGTGCGTGGCTGGAATGTTCCCAGACTCTTCCATCGCAAAGAAATTTTCCATGGGGAAAACGAAAGCCTCCCAAATAATCAAAGGTAAGCTACACATGTTTACATTAAGTATGTCCTGACTAAGACCTCATAAATAGCCTAGTGTAAACTAATTGGTGTATTAACTGTTTTATCCACTCATTGTCTATTTTATTTTCTATCTGAAACTTACCCATTTTAAATCACTCTTGGTTTAATATCTTATATTACTCTCTCTTTATTACATCTAGTTTCTCTTTATTACATCTATCTATCTATCTATCTATCTATCTATCTATCTATCTATCTATCTATCTATCTATCTATCTATCTATCTATCTATCTATCTATCTATCTATCTATCTATCTATCTATCTATCTATCTATCTATCTATCTAGTGTTCCGAGGCCATGACTATGGTAAAACCATAATAAATTGCAATGGAATTGAATTTATTGACTGGTTATATAATTACCTTTCTTATTTTAACATAAGATACGTATTTTAGCCCTTAATTTGGGAAATAACTGGTACCACTGAAAGCAAATAAAAATAAATGTATAGTTTATTCACAAATGCACTCTATAAACCATAAGCATATTGAGTTTGGGTCTTGGCTATCACCAACATGCACCAGAGTACAGGAAATCACAAATACTAGATAGAAAATTGCCCCCCATTCAACTGCACACCCACCTTTGGTGAAGGGTATGACTTTCCGAAATTTTCCCTTATTTTGAGTTAAAAATCTGGGAAATATCCCTTTTTTTCAAATCTCAAAGTTGACAGGTATGACCCTCAGCTCACATCAATCAAAAAAAAAAAAACACTGCATACCGGTATTTGATTCACTTTGACTCAGAGTCGATGCAGAGTCGAATCACTTTCTCATTACAATTTAATCATTTCAGGTTCTGTTCAAACTGACTTGCGTGAAAGCACCGTCACTCAGATATTCACTTAAAATGTGTGAAGGTCCAGCGACAGAAAATTACTCACTCAGCAACGAAAAGCGACTCACACGACCTAATTAACCGTTAGTGATTCATTTGATTCGTTTGAATCCTCACGATCCTGGGTGTTGCCAGGGGCGATTCTAGCATCTGATCTTTGGGGGTGCTTAGCCCCCAGAGCTGACAGAGGCACCTGGCTTGAACGACAGTGTTTCCACGTTTATTCCGCATTTAGACTAGACTTAACTAGACAAGAAGACTAGACTAGACAAGACTAGACTTATGCAATGTTTTAACAGAAGCTGGCCCAATAAACTATGATATCTACACATTTACAACCACTGACACAAATATTTACATTATATTTTTAACTAAACAAGACCTACTACTGCATTTGTAATGTTGGAGCTATTCATTTTGAACAGTGGTAATTGTTAATTAATGTGTTATTGTGTATTGTGTAATAATCGTGTGTATTATTATGATTTTACATTAGTTTACATTAGTTTATATTTTTTGTTATATTTGTTATATTTTGGTAGTGTTCTTTTGAAAATGTAGGCTATATCCAAACCACACTCACTGTCCTCCCAGACAATGACCAGGGTTTGGATTTGTGAATGATAAGCAAACGTAAACGCTATGTTACATTAAATAAAACTGAGTAACACACGGTGGTCTAGCACCGTAGCGCTTGTACAGCTCTGCACGAAAGTATCTCGATATGGATGATAAATGTCGTTTTTATCATTCTGTTCATAGACCAGGGAACATCGATATTGCATTATGCATATTATTGTGTTGTGTTTAACAATTGTAACTCCAGTCCGTACCTTCACATCTCGCTATGCCAGTAATACTCAGGTGCTACTTCGAGTTCCTCATCGGCGTGGAATCCAGTTAAAAAAAAACACCATGTCGTAGCAAGCACTCGCACGGACAGGCAACCCAATCAGAGGGGACGCAAGGAGGAGAGGGATTTTACTGCTCATAGAACTATCACGTAACAGGTGAATTCAAGAACACACACACACGGCCGCGCACACATTCATTGCGCAGTGCGCAAGGGCACTTATTTCTGAAAATTACATCCAAAAGCAGTGTTTTTGAGGGTGCTGAGCTAGGGGGTGCTGAGCTCGTTTTTGGGGGTGCTTGAGCACCCCCAAAAATAGGCTAAACACGCCCCTGGGTGTTGCTCAGATCTCAGCGGAGTGCTCCGAAAGACAACAACAACACTATCGTGCGCTTGTAAAACAGAATAATTTACAAGAAACACTGAACTGAAATAATAATAAAAAAAGACATAAATAAATAAATAAATAAATGCTACGAGATAAACTAAAAACCTTGCATAAAGTTCACATGCTAAAAAATATAAATTATATCTTTTTAATTAAAGTTAGATAATATGATTCTCACATACAAACAAACTTTGGCTATAATAATAATAATAATAATAATAATAATAATAATTTGTGGTTAGTTTTGGGTTTCCCTGTGCTGTATATCCAAGACGATCTGTATTACATTTTTCCTTTCATTTAAAACAGTTGATTAGTGTGTCATTAAACCTGAGATATTTCTGACGAGGTGAACTTACAGTGAAACCTGTAGTAGTTGAAACGAGCCCAGATTTTTCAGACCTCTCCAGAAACCGCTTAAATGCTCAACACCATTTGAGTAAAACACAATGCACACATTTCACTTCCTTTCCTAAATTATTAGCCACATTGCATCTCTAATCTGATCGTATCGCACACACATCGCACTCTCGCTCATGATTACAGTCATTAAGACACTGAAGGGAAAAGCTGTAACCGGTTCTGCAGCGTGAAACGTGATGCGTACGACCGCGCCGTCACGCTTCGGCGGACAATCCAAACTCACCTCAGAGACTAAAAGCACGGACGGTTATCATGGAGAAACACACCTGCTGCCAAAACACAGCCTGCACAATCCGTTAATGTGTAACGAGAGCAACGAGGTGAATCATCATCCCCAACCGGTTAACCCTTCGAAAACACGGAGCGCAGTTTACGGGCGTTTTTGTACTCCGTGTCCTTGGTGTCAGTTTATCGCTTAAAATTAAGTCGTATATCATCAGAAATGGAAAAATGAATGGACACTTTCACACACTGTTTCCTTTTTCAATTAAGAATCAGCTAATAATCTAAACGTAAACATCTGGCAATGTGTTCGAAACACACTCCTGACACTTGAGCTCGGTTTTTATTCATAACATCGGAATTTCTTTTTGTTTTTCATCGCCGTGGTCGAGATATTATCTCATCTCATTATCTGTAGCCGCTTTATCCTGTTCTACAGGGTCGCAGGCGAGCTGGAGCCTATCCCAGCTGACTACGGGCGAAAGGCGGGGTACACCCTGGACAAGTCGCCAGGTCATCACAGGGCTGACACATAGACACAGACAACCATTCACACTCACATTCACACCGACGCTCAATTTAGAGTTACCAGTTAACCTAACCTGCATGTCTTTGGACTGTGGGGGAAACCGGAGCACCCGGAGGAAACCCACGCGGACACGGGGAGAACATGCAAACTCCACACAGAAAGGTCCTCGCCGGCCACGGGGCTCGAACCCGGACCTTCTTGCTGTGAGGCGACAGAGATAACCACTACACCACTGTGCCGCCCCCTCGAGATATTAATTTGAAAAAATTCTGTCTGTCTATTTTCACTGCATTTGTGGATATATATTCTGAGAATTTCTAAAAATTTGTAAAGTATGACTCTTCCATGTTACGCAAAACGCACTCGGACGATGTTATGCGTTACTCGCTTTTTATTATACGGCACAAGCTACTTCCAGTAAAATCGTGCGCTCTGATTGGTTCCTTGGTGGGCAGTATTTCCCCGTAATGCTCATTGGCGTTTACGAACTTTCTTTCCAAAGCGCCGGCTTTCAATGTTGCAAAAAACAAAAACAAAACGACAAAAAAAAGATGAATTGGAAATTAAAACGGAATCAAAAAGACAACAAGAGTCAACGAGTTATTCAAGAAATGAGCAACGAAGAGCGTTCTGAAACCGCTAACCGAAATTCAGGTTTGAAACCGCTAGCCGTTTATTCTGCATGTGTGGCTCAACTACGTGACAAATATTACGTGACTGAAAGCAGCGTCACGCCTTGTTATAATAACCGTCTATTTTAATCTTAGAAATAAAACAGCCCTATAATAAACTCCTTATTAACCTCGCTTGCTCGGTCTTTACGGGAAAATATCAGAGCGAGGTCTTTTTGTATGGACCGGTCCGTACTGTCAAGACCTCATTCTGATATTTTCCTGTAAAGACCAAGCAAGCGAGGTTAATAAGTACAACCCCGATTCCAAAAAAGTTGGGACAAAGTACAAATTGTAAATAAAAACGGAATGCAATGATGTGGAAGTTTCAAAATTCCATATTTTATTCAGAATAGAACAGAGATGACATATCAAATGTTTAAACTGAGAAAATGTATCATTTAAAGAGAAAAATTAGGTGATTTTAAATTTCATGACAACAACACATCTCAAAAAAGTTGGGACAAGGCCGTGTTTCCCACTGTGAGACATCCCCTTTTCTCTTTACAACAGTCTGTAAACGTCTGGGGACTGAGGAGACAAGTTGCTCAAGTTTAGGGAGAGGAATGTTAACCCATTCTTGTCTAATGTAGGATTCTAGTTGCTCAACTGTCTTAGGTCTTTTTTGTCGTATCTTCCGTTTTATGATGCGCCAAATGTTTTCTATGGGTGAAAGATCTGGACTGCAGGCTGGCCAGTTCAGTACCCGGACCCTTCTTCTACGCAGCCATGATGCTGTAATTGATGCAGTATGTGGTTTGGCATTGTCATGTTGGAAAATGCAAGGTCTTCCCTGAAAGAGACGTCGTCTGGATGGGAGCATATGTTGCTCTAGAACCTGGATATACCTTTCAGCATTGATGGGGTCTTTCCAGATGTGTAAGCTGCCCATGCCACACGCACTAATGCAACCCCATACCATCAGAGATGCAGGCTTCTGAACTGAGCGCTGATAACAACTCGGGTCGTCCTTCTCCTCTTTAGTCCGAATGACACGGCGTCCCTGATTTCCATAAAGAACTTCAAATTTTGATTCGTCTGACCACAGAACAGTTTTCCACTTTGCCACAGTCCATTTTAAATGAGCCTTGGCCCAGAGAAGACGTCTGCGCTTCTGGATCATGTTTAGATACGGCTTCTTCTTTGAACTATAGAGTTTTAGCTGGCAACGGCGGATGGCACGGTGAATTGTGTTCACAGATAATGTTCTCTGGAAATATTCCTGAGCCCATTTTGTGATTTCCAATACAGAAGCATGCCTGTATGTGATGCAGTGCCGTCTAAGGGCCCGAAGATCACGGGCACCCAGTATGGTTTTCTGGCCTTGACCCTTACGCACAGAGATTCTTCCAGATTCTCTGAATCTTTTGATGATATTATGCACTGTAGATGACGATATGTTCAAACTCTTTGCAATTTTACACTGTCGAACTCCTTTCTGATATTGCTCCACTATTTGTCGGCGCAGAATTAGGGGGATTGGTGATCCTCTTCCCATCTTTACTTCTGAGAGCCGCTGCCACTCCAAGATGCTCTTTTTATACCCAGTCATGTTAATGACCTATTGCCAATTGACCTAATGAGTTGCAATTTGGTCCTCCAGCTGTTCCTTTTTTGTACCTTTAACTTTTCCAGCCTCTTATTGCCCCTGTCCCAACTTTTTTGAGATGTGTTGCTGTCATGAAATTTCAAATGAGCCAATATTTGGCATGAAATTTCAAAATGTCTCACTTTCGACATTTGATATGTTGTCTATGTTCTATTGTGAATACAATATCAGTTTTTGAGATTTGTAAATTATTGCATTCCGTTTTTATTTACAATTTGTACTTTGTCCCAACTTTTTTGGAATCGGGGTTGTAGTTAATAACGCGTAAAGATGCAGGAAGCTCCAGGGGAAACACACAGAGAGAGCTGGAGAAGACTGACGTGGATAAAATGGATATTTCTACTGGTGCTGAGAATTAAAGAGCACATCAAATGTACGGATTAAACCAAATAATGCTCGATGGCGTTAAGCAAAATGGAGACAATATCAGTGAAAGATATTCCTGAACAGGGAAGGACACCTCAGGAGACAAGACGCCAGGAACCTACAGGAACCTCCACCAAGGAGGTTATGTTTTGAGTGCGGTTTGTTTGTTTGTTTGTTTGTTTGTTTGTTTGTTTATTTGTTTCAGGTTTTCCATGAAACTTGGTGGAAGGGTGTATCATGGACCAAGGAAGAACCTGTTACATTTTGGAGTGGCTCCGAGTCACGGGGCGGATCCATGAACTGAGTTTCACTTCCGCAAAAGTTACAAGACACAGCATTTAGTTCTAATGCAAGTCTGAGCATCTTAAAATCCAATACATGGCAGTAAATTTCAATAGTCGCAAAACGTAGCCAATGTAGAAAAATGATAACCTCATATTACAATCCACATTCACGGGGACCAATAAACCTCTAGGACACACACGTAGGCGAGTTCCTCAAACGTATTACAGAAAGCAGTCGCCATGGAGCACTCGTGGCTTCAAAATATGTCTTAATGTGCTCGAAATAGGCTGCGAAATCACTGCCAGAATGTTTGACTCATCCAGATATATAAAGCACATTTGCAGATCATAGCAGAGTCGACGATCGTCCTTGGCGGAGGTCTGGGCTCTCCGAGTGATCTTCTAGTTGTTTTGTTTATTTATTGTCAACTGAAAAGTTGGTTCAACAACAAGAAAAACAAATAGATCCTTCATACACGTCCATGATGTAACGAAGAGACGTCAATGCTGTAGCTTGAGCATACTCTTCCAAATTCCACCACTTGCTGCGTCATCCGAGACGCCAACTGCACCAACTTCTTACGAGCTGTATTAATTAGCAGGGAGGGATTATTTTGAGAATCAGGAAGCATGGAAACAAAGTATACAACGTGCACCACAAAGTGGTCATCTAACTCACCTGCTAACTCACTGTGCGCTTCAATGCAGAAAGAAAATAAAAACGCTATCCAGACTGAAGTAATGCTTTTTATATGTGACGTGAGGACGCAAACACGGTGTGCTACATGATTATAAACTCATACAATTGTATCTTTCAGTTTGCATTGCTACATTAGCTAGCTTACATTACTTTAGCTTCCTTGTCAATGTGGTTTCCGGACAACAAAACACTTGCTAGTATTATCCGACCAGCTTTGACGGACCAGCCATATTCTTTCTCAGTAATAAGTCACGAATCACAGCGAATCGACTCACACCATTTCTAAAAATTAAACCTCCACTCAAATCACAACTTTTCACAACAATATACAGAAATGCCAAAATGCACTCATTTGAAGAGAAGTATATTTTTGTTCAACTCTGAAAATACTGCTGCATTAAGTTAAGCGATTAAGGGGGCCAAGCACTTTCTTCGTCTTTGCCCTCACCTTAGTGACAGAAGAAGAACAGAAGTCACTATATTACATTACGTTACATTACATTAATGGCATTTAGCAGATGCTCTTATCCAAAGCGATGTACAGCATACCCAGAACAGCCTGGGAAGCAGTTGGGGTTAGGTGCCTTGCTCAAGGGTACTTCAGCCATTCTTGCTGCTTCATGACTCAAAGAGACAAATCAGTGGCGACTCAAAGACAATGAGTGACTCAAAAATCCAACTCAAAGATAACTAAAACAGTTGACTTAAAGACAGATCAGTAGACTCCGTCAGAGCTGACTCAAAGAGCCAAATCAATGGGTCAATTCAGAGTCAACTCATACAGACAACTCAAAGAACCAAGATAAAGAGCCAAGTCAAAGAGTCAACTCAAAGAGCCAACTCAAAGATGACTCATACAGACAACTCATAAAGCCAAGTCAAAGAGCCAACTCAAAGAGCCAACACAAAGATGACTCATTCAGACAACTCAAATAACCAAGTCAAAGAGCCAACTCAGAGATGACTCATACAAACAACTCAAAGAGCCAACTCAAAGATGACTCATATGGACAACTCAAAGAACCAAGTCAAAGAGCCAACTCAAAGATGACTCATACAGACAACTCAAAGAACCAAGTCAATTAACCAAGTCAAAGATGACCCATACAGACAACTCAAAGGATCAAGTCAAAGAGCCAACTCAAAGATGACTCATACAGACAACTCAAAGAACCAAGTCAATTAACCAAGTCAAAGATGACCCATACAGACAACTCAAAGAAGCAACTCAAAAAGCCAACTCAAACAGCCAACTCAAAGATGACTCATACAGACAACTCAAAGAAGCAACTCAAAAAGCCAACTCAAACAGCCAACACAAAGATGACTCATACAGACAACTCAAAGAACCAAGTCAAAGATGACTTATACAGACAACTCAAAGAAGCAACTCAAAGAGCCAACTCAAAGATGACATACAGACAACTCAAAGAGCCAACTCAAAGATGACATACAGACAACTTAAAGAGCCAACTCAAACAGTCGACACAAAGATGACTCATACAGGCAACTCAAAGAACTGAGTCAAAGAGCCAACTCAAAGAGGCAGTTCAAAAATCTAACTTAAAGATGATTCATACAGACAGGCCAAAATGTCTTCAAAGCCTTCAAAGGGCGCCAAGCACTTTTTTCATCTTTGCCCTCACTTTAGTGACAGAAGAAGAACAGATGCCATTAGGACCATCAGCTCTTGGTTCTAATAAGAAATACTCCATGTCAAAGCAAAAAGTCAAGGTGTTGGTGAAATCTTACCTCACTTCACGTTTTTAATATCAGTCCTAAGTTGCACATGAACTCAAGTCTTGCTTGTTAACTTGAAATCACGTCGCTAAAAGTATGTTTGGTGAATTAAACTTGCCGTGTAGGTCGTATCATCATTCTGGAGTTAATTAAAAGTCTACAAAGCATTCTGTGCACGACCACAAACTCCAGATGTTGAAGAATTATATTAATAATAATAACAATAAGTATCATTACATCACTGCAATGAGAAGCAATAATAATTCCCTGCTTGGCCCCCTAATGACACATCTGTGTATCTGAACATGGACTTCCTGAAGAGCTGGCAATGTTGGAAGATAATGAATAAAGGACGTGAAAGGGTTAACGAGGCCCGCATTAGTGGACGATGCACTCGTGTTACTCGTCTGAACCATCAACAGTCACACGCTCGGTGGTGAAAAAAAGGAGATGAAGTGTTACTATAAACATTACACCACGTGTGTGAAAGAGAGAGCAAGACCTCGACAGGGCTGACGGAGCACTCAGCGAAACTAACACACACTCCTCCAGTGTGTCATCTCTGTCACACACACACTTATAGAAATGTATATTTATGCGTCCGTGTGTCAGGAGGAAGAGACTAAACAGGAGCACAAGCTTTGGGAGATTTTTGTGATGAAGGAAATGTTTAAAGAAGAGACAGACATTTCAGGGAAACTATTTAAATACAATATACAGTATACGCTCTCTTTCTCTCTCTCTCTCTAAATTACATCTAAGATCCAAATAAACGAAACATGGGTGCATCACAGAGTAAAATAAACGTCTCAAACCTATGCATCTGATCAACAGTAAAAGCTCAAATAAAATATACTCCAGAGTTACGATATTTTCAGGACAATTTAAAAAATTGTGGCTCTTAAAAATGCCTCGATAATTAAAACAAACGAAATCGCGTTCAAATTTGAAGTCATTAAGTTTGTTTCATTTCCTAAGGATACTTTTTTCTCATCTCTTTGGCTCGCTACGTCAAATCTCACGCCAAAAAAACTCTTGGCTCGTTCTTAGATCCAAATCTGAAATTTGATAAATACGTCCAGCTGAGGGCGGCACGGTGGTGTAGTGGTTAGCGCTGTTGCCTCACAGCAAGAAGGTCCAGGTTCGAGCCCCGGGGCCGGCGAGGGCCTTTCTGTGTGGAGTTTGCATGTTCTCCCCGTGTCCGCGTGGGTTTCCTCCGGGTGCTCCGGTTTCCCCCACAGTCCAAAGACATGCAGGTTAGGTTAACTGGTGACTCTAAGGCTACGTTCACACTGCAGGCTGAAGTGACTCAAATCCGATCTTTTCGCCCATATGTGACCTGTATCCGATCTTTTATTGACAATATGAACGACACAGATCCGATCTTTTCAAATCCGACCCAGGCCGCTTGGATATGTGGTCCTAATTCCGATTCCTATCCGCTCTTTTCATATGCGACTTCAGTCTGAACCGCCAGGTCGCATTCATCCGACTTACACGTCATCAACAAGCCACAAACGTCACTATTCTGCGCTGAAGTAGGCGGCGGGTCTCTCAAAAAAAGTTATAACAACATGGCGCATAATCACGGGCGCAGATAGAGGGTGGGACTCGTCCCACCCAGATTTAAATTCACCTCGTTCGGTCCCCCCCACTTATAGGGAGGAAAAAACGTCTATGCTGTCTTTCTTTGCATAAGGCAAACCTCACGGAAAAATCAAAAGACTAATTACCATTCGGTTTATTGAGGTACACAGCAGTACATACATAGTTGCAACAACTCACATAAAACAAAACAAAGACTGATATTCGGTTGGTTGAGCTGCGCAGACTGCACAGGTTGCGAGCTCGAGCTTGGTTGCTATGGTAACCCACAACAAGGTTGACAGGCATATCGGGGTTGGGGTTGGTTTGCTGGCAGCTTTGTCCCCCCCAGTTTTTTGTCCCCCCCAGTTCAAAAACGTATCTGCGCCCCTGCGCATGACATCAATGCGAGGGACGCTTCGGGCTGTGAAGGTTCTGAATCTTCTCAATGGAAGGACGCAGAGGTTAGAGAGCTGATTTCCATTTGGGGGGATGCAGCTATTCAAGCTAGATTGGATGGGTCATACCGCAACCGGGCGGTTTTACTTCCGTAAACACTGGCCATGCTCACTGCGTGTGACGTCGTCGTATCCTGCAATGCGCATGCGGAACACTTTTCGGTCGCTTTTCGTTCATACTGAGGATCACATACAAGTCGCATATATTTGTTAATGTGAACGACCTCACAAAAAAATCGTATTTCACAAAAAAATCGGAATTGAGCATTAAGCCTTGCAGTGTGAACGTAGCGTATATCAGGGGTGGGCAATTATTTTTCCCATGGGGCCACATGAGAAACAGAAAATTTAGTGGAGGGCCGGACCAAAAGGCTGAACTAAATTCTGCATAATATTAATTGTATTTCTTTATATAAAGCAGTAAATAACATTGTTTTTACAAGCTGCTAAGACTGGTAAGAGTCTGGAAAAAACGAGGTTGCCTTACAAAAAATGTCATTTATTCAATCAAATTTTCCAAAACAATGGTTAACAAAATGTGAACGTTTGTACCGTTTTTTTTCAGTCACATTCACCCCAAAACACAATAAAGACATCACAATATTGTCTTTCTACTCCAAATATCAAGCAAGATACATCATATTATAATGATGATGCCCACATTTGTAGTCTAATCACCTCATTTGGTGTTTTTCAGTTTTTTATTTGTTCAGTGAGAGAAATCTCGTCTCTGTTGGTCTTTAACGAGTGCATCAGAGTCAGGTTGAATGTCTGAGGTGGAGATGCGAAGCACAGCTGACAGATGATCATCAGTCGATTCGGTGTAGGAATCGGATCTTTTTTTTTATTAAATTCAAACATAAACAGAATTATTTTATATTACAACATAAAATCACACCTCCTCTGAAAATATAATCTAAAAAGAAAACTTATCAAATACATATATATACACAATATATGTAAAATGGAAAAAAAAAAACGAGGGGTTTATGAAAGGTTAACTTGTGCTATGAATGTGTACAGTATATTTGCATGGGGATTGTTTATATATTTCAGACATTTTTGTAACAAGGACAGTTCATTCTTAAGAGCAGGCCATGAAGGGGGGGATTTGGCATATCGACACTTGTGTATGTAATATTTTGTAAAAATAATGAGATTATTCACCAAAAAGTAGGAATCAGATCTACAGATCGGCTCGGGCTCCGGCGCCTGCTGGTGACGTCACACTATGTGATTGGCTGGACCGTTTGAAGGATGACGTGCAAGTTTGTGGTTGGTCTGGACAAATTACGGAAGTAGTTATCGCGGGATTAGGTTTCGTGGGATTTCATGTCATGTTCATGTCGCGCGCGTTGCGTTTTTGTTGAACACAACTTCAAAATAAAAGCAATGCACATTCAGTCCATGCATGAGGTAAAATTAGAAAATACGTTTATTTTGTAATTTTTAATTAACCTTACGCGGGCCGGTCAGAATGAACCAAAGGGCCGGATGCGGCCCGCGGGCCGGAAAATGCCCAGGTCTGCTCTAAATTGACCGTAGGTGTGAATGGTTGTCTGTGTCTATGTGTCAGCCCTGTGATGACCTGGCGACTTGTCCAGGGTGTACCCCGCCTTTCGCCCGTAGTCAGCTGGGATAGGCTCCAGCTTGCCTGCGACCCTGTAGAACAGGATAAAGCGGCTACAGATAATGGATGGATGGATGGATGGATGGATGGATGGATGGATGGATGGATGGATGGATGGACGTCCAGCTGCCAAGTGTGGAAGAAAATTCCCACATTAATAAACTCATTTGTCTTGCACGAAAGCATCAAGCCAAAAACACCAAACACATCCACTCACATACACGTAGAACTAAAACCCATCTTCAGTTTTTATTTAAAAAAAGGAAAAAAAAAAAAAGACATCATCTGTCTGTAACACGGCCTGAAGTATTTTTAGTTCTTTCAGCGCTCACTTCACTGTTTTTCTATTTTTTCCTTCTTTTTTCTGGACAAGTCAACTTGATTTATTGAAAAGCACATTGGTCGACACTTCTTGTTTTTAAATGTGCTATATATAAAAATACAGTCATTTCAGACACTGGTGAAATAAAATAAAAAAAGTAAAAATTATGACAAAAAAAGTCACACAATACTCAAAGGCATAATTTTGTGTATAATTTTAAAAATACATATAAAAGATTATTATAATGTGTACAAAATAATGTTTTGCTTTTTATATTTCAAAAGATATAATTTTATTTATTAAAAATAACAATAAAAAGGAGATTTAAAATCGGTTAAAATAAATTAATAAATAAAGTTTCAAACAACAAAATGTGGACAGCAAAGCAGTTGTCTGTAGTTGTTTGAAATCACGGGGATTTAAAAATAATAAAAAAAAAATTATACAAAGATATTTTGTGAGCATATTGTGACATAATTATTAATATTAATATGATATTGATATTATATTAATTATGCATCACCCAGCCCTAATATAAAGCATATCTCATTTAAAAAAAAACTAAAATAAATTATTTTACCTTTTTATTTTAATCTTAAAGGAGAACTGAAGGCAAATTTTTATTATCAAAATTCTATTTATCTCATTTTATTAAATATAGGAATGCATTTTTGGTTGCTATTTTGTCGCTGCTATAGCAAGTTATGAGTGTTTGAAATATGCTCTGTAATATATCAGTCCATATGTCAAAGCAATGGGCGTAAACGAGATTCGTCGAGACCTGTGCGAGACATCGTAGGACGGAAGTAAAACGTACAGCGGAAATCAAAGCGACCAACATCTGCCAACGTTGTCAAAAGACGCGCGCGTCCTCTTTCGAATGCTGATGTGATCAAGCCGGAAGTTTTGTTTGTTTTGATAGCAATCAGGAAAGTTTGAAAAAAGTAGGCAGTAATCGTCATTTAAATGCGTTTTTGTGCAATACTTCGTTTGGAAAACGGTTTTCAAAATGGCGGCACTGACACCTGGCTGACGCTTCACGTTTCGAAGTCTCGCACGAGTCTCGTGAAGATCGCGCGGATAAGTGACGCCTGCCATGGACCAAACGAACTAAATTCAACACGGCTAAAATCCGAATAGGCCGATAAGTATAATATTTAATTGCAGTTAGTTGCCAATACGAGTCACGATATAAGGTTACTAAAACCCAAAACGTAATTGAATAACACGTTAATTAAGAAATAAAGCACGTTTAAAAATGACTTCAGTTCTCCTTTAAATTTTTTTCTTATTTTTACCTTATTTTATTTTTATTTTTACCATTTAATTAATGTATTTTTACAATTATTTTTACAATTTATAATTTTATTTTTACCTTAAAAATTGAGGTAGGTTATATTTTATGAATATGAATTTAAATTAAAAAATGAAACATGACAGTTACACAGTGTGTTCATATTATTTATGGTTTTCTCCCTTATACACACTTTCTCTATTCACGTCACTGTAATTACTGAATAATTCATCATCATCATCATCATCATCACAAAGGAGAATTAAAACTGATTAGCTCTTTTAGTGTTGTTGTTGTCTTTTGGAGCACTCCCCTGAGATCTGAGCGACATCCGGCATTGTGAGGATTCAAATGAATCAAACAAATCAGATGAATCACTAACGGTTCGTTAGGTCGTGTGAGTCGCTTTTCATTGCTAAGTGAGGAATTTTCTGTCGCTGGACACTTCACACATTTTAAGTGAATACCCGAGTGATGGTGCTTTCACACGAGTCCGTTTGAACAGAACCTGAAATGATTCAATTGTAGTGAGAAAGTGATTCGACTCTGAGGCCAAGTTTACATTAGACCGTATCTGTCTCGTTTTCTTCGCGGATGCACTGTCCGTTTACATTAAAACGCCTGGAAACGCCAGGAAACGGGAATCCGCCAGGGTCCACGTATTCAATCCAGATCGTGTCTGGTCCGGTGCTGTGTAAACATTGAGAATACGCGGATACGCTGTGCTGAGCTCTAGCTGGCGTCGTCATTGGACAACGTCACTGTGACATCCACCTTCCTGATTCGCTGGCGTTGGTCATGTGACGCGACTGCTGAAAAACAGCGCGGACTTCCGCCCAGGGCTCGAAATTAACTTTTTTTCTTTGTGTCCCCCAGTGGTCCCGAATTCTGTGTTGTATTGTCCCGAATGGAAGCAATAGTGTCCCCATTTTTTTCCTCTCTGAAATAACCAGTGGTTAATATTATCATATGAAGTTACTATTATATTTGTAACTATGCGATTTTGAACCCTTTATATCATATCATTTTTACAATAAGTCACAAGACACAAGCGACACATGTCCTATACATCATCTACTTCAAAATTACAGTTATTGCATTTTCAGTTTATTAAACTTTGGCGATCTCACTGTATGAATAGATACCCGTTTATCAGTGGTGTAGTCTACGTGATACGCAGGTATACGCCGTATGCCCACTGGAAAAGCTCAACGATTTCCGTATACTCACTGAAGAGCTCAGTGATTTGCGTATGCGCATACGCCTACCGAAAAATATATTCGTTATTTGAACTGGCCAAACCAACGTCAACATTGTCAGATGAATGTTCCACAGTTCCATTCCTAGATGCCTGTGTTCACCAAATGCGCTTGAGCGCTACAAGCGCCTCTTCAATTCAAATCCTATGGGCTTCATTTATTAGACGCTGACAGAGCCCGACTCAGCACTCAAGCCGTTGCGAGTTGATCCAAGAGCAGAGAATTGACCCTTCCGGGAGCTCCGCTCCCCATAGCAACTGTTGCTATGTCAGTCAAGCCAGCCGTCTGTAGACCCCTTCGCAGTAAACGTCATTAATAAGTAAGAGTAAATTGCGCGCGCAACCTGGACCCAAAAAAGACTCAGCGACGGTAAAGACGAGAAGAAAGATTTGGAAGAAATGTCTAGTTGTTGTGTTGTCGGGTGTCAGAATCGTAGCAGTGATGGGGTTAAAATGTACAGAATTCCAGCAGGATCTCACCCATTCCAAAAAAATCGCCGACGTCTATGGCTACAAGCCATCAAACGTGTAGACTGGGATGAAAGCGCTATCAAAAATGCGCGGGTTTGCAGCGCCCACTTCATCACAGGTAAGATCAGGCTATTTATTAAATCTTTCTTTTTTATTCTTTCTAGTCTTCGTTTATTGATGTAGCAAAATACTTTGGTAACGTTTGTCTGATTAGCTGGGTCATAGTTACACAATGTAATGAATATTGTTAGCATGTTAACTTAGCTTTGCATGCAATTTTGTTTGTAGGAGAGCTCTCGCTTGACTCAAGCAGTCCAGATTTTGTGCCATCATTATTTGTGTATGCCGAAAATCACAATTTTAAAGCAAGGATGGAAAGGTAAAATTGTGTGGCCTCACTCTAAATGCCAACTTACGTTGACTGCTCTAACCTAGCTCCCGCCCCGTTCAGCTTCATTTCTGCTCTCTGCCGCTCGCTTTTTACGCGCTCTGATTTCTCTTAGCTGCACTCTTTACACTATCATTGTGGATATGTTGGATGATGTAGGCACGAAGTTTTTCGTGGGTGTACACTGAAGTCTTGTCAATAAGGTACGAGTACCGTATTTTCCGGACTATACATCGCTCCGGAGTTTAAGTCGCATCAGCCAAAAAATGCATTATGAAGACGAAATAAACATATATACGTCGCACCGGACTATAAGTCGCACTTTTTTGAAGGGTTATTCTATCCATAGAATCTGTGATTGTATCTGATAAGCGGCGCGTGGTTACTGCGCGACTGCATTGTTTATTTAATAAACGAACAGCTGAGCAGTGATAACGCGCCCTTTGCCCTGTAAGTAGCCTAGTCTGATTATTTTAAATATCTACTACTATCTTTAATACTATCACTATCGTTATTACCAATAGCTTATATTATTATTATAACTAATATTAGTAGCCTATTACTGATGCATTAATCAGTTTGCTTTTAGAATATTTTTACCGGTAGGGCTTATTATCGCCCCATGGCTCTTTCATCTGTTATTAAAGCTGTAGTCATCATCGAGGAGTGTCATTCTTCATTTTTGTCGAATTTTATTTCATCTAATCAGAGGTCAAGTAGGCTATAGGTATATCATCTCCAAAGACAGGTACGGTAGTAAAAACAACCGTCTAGTGAAAAAAAAACCCAACAACAACCGCTTTTAAATCCCCTACTTAAATCCTTAAAATGAGTCATTTAACTCATGTCTTGTGTGATCTGATCTCCAATGGTGAAATAAACCGGTTGTGATGAGTACAGTCTGTTATTTTAGAAGATAAATGTAATATATAATTTAATATATAGACTAATAAAAATTAATATTTTATAATATATCACGACATATTACTGTCTGTAACTGTTTGTCACTAAAGCGTTTTCTAAGATCATAATGTCTGATATTATTATTATTATTATTATTATTATTATTTTACACACACAATAAGCGCATGTGTGTAAAGTTATAGTAAACCATCCCCCGCCTTTTTTTTTTTTGGAGTCGCCGGACCCGCCCACCTCCTGCGTTCTGGGACCTCCCACTTCACAAATTAAGCACTGCCTAAAATCACTACATAACTTATTTAAATAACTATAGGCCTATCATTAATAATAAAACACAGGTCAATCAAGTTTATCAAGCTGATGATTTCACTCCAAATCAGCAAATCCATTGAATTCCTCATCCTCGGTGTCGCTTCTGAACAACTCTGCCTCCAGCGGCAGATGAAGCGCCGTTTCCTCTTCTGCGTGGCTGTCGTCAGACTCAGCATCAGCTCCAGTTATTCCGCGGTGAAAAAAAAAAAAACATATATACGTCGCACCGGAGTATAAGTCGCATGGCCAGCCGAACCATGAAAAAAAGTGCGACTTATAGTCCGAAAAATACGGTATATATCTGGCCATTGTATACCAGGGAACTTACTAACATCGTCTGTCCACTCTTTAATTAAATACGGATCCGGTAGCGATGTCCACTTGTTAGAGTTAACTTATTTATGTAGCATTCTCGATCTTGTAACGACAATTGTTTTGCATAATCTGACAGCTCATAATGCCGGTCTATGGGCAGCGCCATTGTTTGAGTCCAGGCTGCGCGCGCATCCTAGCAACGGTCGGTTTGTTTACAAACATGCGAAGGGGTCTAGTTGCTAAGCAACAGTGCTTATTCAGTCATGACAGACCACGCGGCATTATCTAGCATTCAGTCAAGCTTGCGAAATCATGAAACGAAAACAAACGACACTATTTCAGTGTTTTCAGAAGTGTCCTCAGCAATCACTCTGTAACACAACCAAGGAGGCAATGCAGACCTCGAATGCCAGAATATAAAAACACCTGGAAAGTCCTGTAGACCTTTTTTGCAGGGCTTGTGGACTAACACACTGAAGGGCATTGCGTATTTGTTAATTAAATTAATTTTTTCTTCTTTGAAGCAAACATTTGTTTTAGCACATCTAGGATGTTTTCTTGTTCATTTAAGCTGATGTGCTGAATAGATGAGAAATAAGAAATGCATTTAATATGTTAAAAATATATTATTGTGTGATGTGTGTTTAATTTACATGTCAATATGTCAAATTTTCTTGATACATGAAAAATAAAAAAAACAATGATGGAAAAGCCCACTTATCTCAAGTTAAACGGTGAATCAAAATTTAATAAATTTTGTACATTTAAACCACATTTGTTTTGCATACAGTAGATCTGTACACAAAACCAGTTTCAAGATGCATATTACTATGCATTAGGCAGTGATGGTGCTCATGAGGTGTTGCTTTCAGGTTATCGGACAGTTACAAGATGGATGAGTACAAGTATAACAGTATAGCCACAACACACACGTACGTGTGTGTGTGTGTGTGTGTGTATATATATATATATATATATATATATATATATATATATATATATATATATATATATATATATATAAAATGTGTGAGTATAAATTTTTTTTCCCGGGGGGGTTGCATGGCAAGCACCGAGTATACCCACTGCAAAAAAATAGACTACACCACTGCCGTTTATTTAAAGGGGCCAACTAGCTCATTCAGAAAATGTTTCAACTCCCTACATCTGCAGTACACTTTAGTTGAAAATAACACCCCTTTTATGTTCATTTCATCTACTTATACCTTGAATATCTGTTGGCATTTATAAGGCCAACTTATAATTTTCACCATTACCGTTATCCATTTTTATGAACTTTCCGTTATCCATTTTTATGAACTTTCCGTTATCCATTACCGTTATCCATTTTTATGAACTTTCCGTTATCCATTTTTATGAACTTTCCGTTATCCATTTTATGAACTTTCGCTGCCGAAACGTGGGTGCAAATGTTAGCAACATCAGCATAGTGCCAGCAGGTCCGAGCCTAGTTGTGCTGCTGACTGACTAAACTTTCTGAACTAGAAAGACACCAAGAAAACTCACTTATTCTGTTGAACGGTATCTTCCGTCAATATCATCCACATCATTCCTGTTGTATTTTATAACGTGTCTAACAGTGTTCATTAAGTTCATTCAGTTGCTAGCGTTGCCTGCAGACCAGGCGATGACACTTTGGATCCTGAAGGTCCCGGAGACGTTATGTCTGGGCTTTCAGTTTCTTCCCCGCGGTTGGTCCGCTTCAACCACTTAAGCATTTTTGTTCTGGCAAGAGTCGGCGCAGCGTGTGCGCTAGCAATTCCATTCCAAGTCCATATAATGCGGCCGAAGATTCTAGAACAGAATGCGCTGCTCTGTAGCCTACTGATGCAGGTGCATCGAAAGTGTAGCTACTATGTATTTTTCGCTGTTAACGTTTTAAAATTAACAAATTAGGTGAATGTCTACGTATGTGTTACGGCTTTGTAAATAATATTAATGTCGAACTTTTTTTCTAGATCTATTTTTTTTCCATTGTCCCGGGATTGTCCCAGATATGATAATTTTGTGTCCCGATGACATTTTTTATAGTCCCCGGGACATCGGGACACCGTTAGTTTCGAGCGCTGCTTCCGCCTTGTATCACCTTTCATTAAAGAGTATAAAAGTATGAAAATACTGCAAATACTGATGCAAATACTGCCCATTGTGTAGTTATGATTGTCTTTAGGCTTGCCATCCTTCCACTTGCAAGTGGTAAGTGATCTGCGCTGGGATCTCACACACAGCGGCTCAGTCCCGAATCACTGCTCGTGCGCTTCACTCGCGTGCTCTGTGAGCTGCGCAGGGCCGGAGTGCGCACCCTCCAGAGGGCACTCGCTGTTCAGGGCGGAGTGATTTGGAGCGCAGGATGCCTGCGGAGCCGAGCGTATCCGTGTATTGGTGTTGCTATGTACACGCGAATCGTGTATTGGCGTTGCTGTGTGCACACTAATCGTTTTAAAAACGTTAATCTGATGATCCGCTGATACGGTCTAATGTAAACCCCACCTTAGTCAAAGTGAATCAAATATGCAGCGTGTTAAGGGATGTCGTGTTTTTGTTTGGGTTTTTTTTTGACTGATGTGAGCTGATAAACCGAGCTAAAGGTTTAGGGCTACAGGACTCTAATCCTGCAGAAACGCCACATGTTGTAGAGATCTGGATGAAGAAAGTTACTGGATGTGACACACAAAATGTAGTTATTTATATAATTAATAATAATATTAATAATTGAGCTAATCATTTCTCGAGTGCTTGTGATTCGTTTGATGTTTTGATGTACGTCTAACCAACGATGAAAGAGTTTTCACGAGTTTTTACGAGTACATTCCCGGAACTAATTCATGAACAAATAGCAAAACGAATCCGAAGTACGAAATCAGCTCCGATTCAGACTCGGCTTGAGAAACAGACCGATCAGCGTGAAGCCGCTTATCAAACGTAACGTCGTCCTGAAGAGAAATCCCTGACGCGAGTCCAGTGTTTGGGATCATTTAAAGTGTCGCACATCACGAGACATCATGCAACTGATCACGAGTTCATTTCTATTCAAACACAGCAGGCCATTAAACAGTGAGGAGGAGGAGGAGGAAGGAAAGGCTGCTTATTCTTCTGTTAGATGGAAACCACATGCAATTTAGCTCTTCACCGTTTTCTAAAGGTCGGTGTCGGAGGAGAACTGGGCCCTCTGCACCGACGTGAAAAAAAATTTAAAAAATAACACGCTTCGCTGAAATCCGTGCTCTTACGCAAGCAGAAAAATCACTCAAGGCAAAATTGCAGGCCTCTTATCCTACTTATTTTCCCCCGGAGCGAGCAAATATTAAGCCGGCAACAAGCACAGGTCTTATTTTAAGGCTGACTTGTGTGTGTGTGTGTGTGTGTGTGTGTGTGTGTGTGTGTGTGTGTGAGAGAGAGAGAGAGAGAAAGAGAGAGAGGAAGAGAGTGTGAGTGTGTTCAGGGTTTGGATTTAGAATTCAGGCACAAAATGAAAGAAGGAAAAAAATGGCATTCAGGTCCCGTGAACGATCTTAATTATTGGAAACCGAGGTGTCGAGGAACATCCAGGGAGAGAAAGAGATTTAAAGGAGGAAATCATAAATCTTGGGTGAATAAGAGAGGCTTCACGGCTTTTCTCTTGACTCAACAAAAGCAGGAGTGTGTGTGTGTGTGTGTGTGTGTGTGTGTGTGTGTGTGTCTGGCCCGTCTCCAGGTCTCCAGCCTGAGGAAGACAGTGACAGCAGGAAATCTTTCTCGTCGGTGAAAAAGGCTCATGTAACACTTTGGGGGAAAAAAAAAAAAGAAACAGAAAACAGCAATGAATTCTCATCAGGCGAGTGACATTTAAATAGTCAGGAGTCGTTTTCTCTCCGCTTCACCTCCCTCTATCTGACTCTCACTTCCTTTTTCTCATCCTCTCATCCTTTCCTCTCGCTCACCTCGTGGAAAGTAATTTGAAACTGAATGTCACAAACAAATCTCGGACCTTTAGAAAATGTCAGCGAGCCGTCAGGATGCCTGCGACAGCTCAAGAAAAAAAACCCTGTTCAAGGCGTGATTTGCATGCACATTGACGGTGTTGTCACGGCATCCTGCACGACATCCACATTAAAGCGAGTCGGCCTTTCGATTTCCTAAAATCGGTGAAATTTAGTTCCGTCTGAAATGTGCTCATTGTGATAAAACATATCACAAAATATCAGGCCGTTCTGTGGCTGGGAAGTTGTTTAATTTTTGAGTGGATTAAAGCAAATAATGTGCATGAAATCGCGCAGTTGAGCAGACAGAGGAAGTCCGTGTGCGCATGCGCAGGTTTACCTTCTTCTTCTTCTTTTGGGTTTTACGGCAGCTGGCATTCACAGTGTTGCATTACTGCCATCTACAGGTTTCCCTTTGAGCGTGCACTGACAGTTCCATCATTCTGTCGCTAAACGAACAGCTGATCACACCGAGGTGCTCGCTGAGCGCCCACATTTATTAGTTTGGTCCTGCGTTTCCTTTCCTTCGTATATAACATAACGTCTTTTCTTCTCGCTTTCTTTCCGTTACTGTCGCCGCTCTTTCACGTTTCACATTTTGCACGCTCTTGTCCTCCGTTTTTCTCTCCTGTTTCAAATCTGTATCCCACGATGCCTTGCACAAACGGGGAAAGCCCACCACGTGATGTGATGCATGACGTAGTATCTTGAATTGGGTCATGGTGAAGCAGGAATGGTGAATTTGAATTCAGTAGCTTTCGTTCCACTAAACAAAAATAATTCTATGTCGGGAAAATTCTTTTTATGACGTACACTTGAAAAATCTGAAAGGAGGTACAGCTTTAAATGTAACTGGCCCATTCGATTTTATTAACTGCGGGTACATTTCAAGCATCTACTCTGTTAGTCATCGTCAACTCTGGCATCGTTAAACCGGGCAATCCATTAACAGAACTGACGATAACGGAGTTGATATTTCCCACCACTTTTGCCCCTTTTCCACCAAAGCAGTTCCAGGGCTGGTTTGGGGCCAGTGCTTAGTTTGGAACCGGGTTTTCTGTTTCCACTGACAAAGAACTGGCTCTGGGGCCAGAAAAACCGGTTCCAGACTAGCACCAACTCTCTGCTGGGCCAGAGGAAAGAACTGCTTACGTCAGCGGGGGGCGGAGTTGTTAAGACCAACAACAATAACAAGACCGCAAAAGATCACCATTTTTAAGCGACGAGAGGCAGCAGCTGTACAAATGCGAAGTCATCCATTATTATTATTGTTGTTGTTGCTGCTGCTGCTTCTTCCGTGTTGTTTTTGCTTCGATATTCACGCCAAGGTTTATGCAAACGTAGCGACGTAACTGACGTATACAGCGACTTAATGACGTGGCTTCCCTTAGCACCGCGAGCTATGGAAAAGCAAACTGGTTCTCAGCTGGCTCGCAAGTTGAACGAGTTGTGAACCAGCACCAGCACTGGCCCCGAACCAGCCCTGGAACTGATTTGGTGGAAAAGGGGTATTTGTGTCTCAACTCCACACGCTAACCTCAAACTAGCTACTGCATGTATAATAAAAACAGAATGTTAATGGATTTTAATCGTATTATCGTTTTAAAAAAAAGAGTGAGAGATTCACTCCGATATCACCATAACAGAGTTGACAAATAATTAAACTACTGTTGGTGTAAAATCCTCAACATTCTGTTCAGATTAATGAGAACAGAATGTAGCGACGTAACTGACGTATACAATGACGTAACTGACGTATACAACGACGTAACTGATGTATACAGCAACGTAATGACGTGGCTTCCCTTAGCACCGCGAGCTATGGAAAAGCAAACGTAGTGACGTAACTGACGTATACAACGAAGTAACTGATGTATACAGCGACATAATGACGTGGCTTCCCTTAGCTATGGAAAAGCAAATCTTTCGCGGTCACTGCCTTTCTGAAGTTTCCCGCCAGAGGAAGTGACATCGCACGGTGCAGGTGTCATACGTATTATTAAGTCTTTGATGATTTTATGCTGTTTTATAACAGAATTAACAGAGTTGACAAAAACATTGGGATGGATAAAAAAACGTGTTTTTTTATTACTGAAATTTCACATAATACAGAAAATAGACTTACTATGCAATTAAGTTTATAACAGTTAATCACTTCCTGTTTATTCGAGTTGAGTGGGTGAATCAGGAGTCGAAGACAGCCGACAACGTGGGGGGAGGGGTGGGAGTCATTTAGTTAATGTTTTATGGATAAATTGGGTCTAAAATGTACATCGAGCATCGCTATTGGTGAAAGTTTGTCATAATTTGCATTATGGTTCAAAAACTGATTCAATAAAGATTTCTTTTGTGGAAAATAACAAATGGTTTATCTCAGAGATGCAAAATGTACCCCGAATTCTAGAATGGCCCGAATATTAATGGATAAGACTTATGCTTCATTCATTAACTAGAAGGGCACTCGGTAGATTAGAGTTAATTCCTCCACCAAGCCACATAATATCAACATCAAAATCAAAATCACTTGAACCGAGGATCATACTAAAGCTGTCCACCAAATTTCATCCAAATCCGTCTTTTTGAGTTACGTTGGGAAAAGACAAAAAGAAAAAAAAATCCTGGATCCACATACACATCCGGATTTGCATCAATCAATCATCAATCAATCAATCAATCAATCAATCAATCAATCAATCAATCAATCAATCGTTCCTTGGCCCATGGATCACCTTTCCTACAAATTTCATCAAACTTTTATAGGACTTTTTGAGTTACATTGGAACAGACAAACAAATCCTGGCTCCACAGGCATATCCGGATTTGCATCAAAATTTAATCAATTGTTCCCTGACCCCTGACCCACCTTACCACCAAATGTCATCCAAATCCGTTCACGACTTTTTGAGTTACGTTGGGAACAGACAAAAAAAATCCTGGCTCCACATACATATCTAGATCCTGGATCCACATACATATCCAGATTTGCATCAAAATCTAAGCAATTGTTTCTTGGCCCCTGACCCACCTTTCCACCAAATTTCATCCAAATCTGCTCATGACTTTTAGAGTTACGTTGGGAACAGACAAAAAAAATCCTGGCTCCACATACATATCCGGATTTGCTTCCATCCATCCATCCATCCATCCATCCAACAATCACTCCTTGGCCCATGGCTCACCTTTCCACCAAATTTCATCCAAGTCTGTTCATGACTTTTTGAGTTACATTGGGAACAGACAAACAAATCCTGGCTCCGCATACATATCTAAATCCTGGATCCACATACATATCTGGATTTGCATGGCCCCTGACCCACCTTTCCACCAAATTTCATCCAAATCTGTTCAGGACTTTTTGAGTTAAGTTGGGAACAGACAAACAAACATAGGCAAAAATATGAACTCCTCCAACACAACTGGCTGAAGTAATCAATACTAATAAAAGACTTCAGGATGACAGTGGTAACAGTATCTCCGCTTCATTACATTGATTATTTTCCTATCACAGCATGATCATTTCAGCCTGCTAGCGAACACCTTCTCACATGTCTGGTTTCCCTCAACTGAGAGCTCCTTGAGCCAGTTTGCTGTCATTTCCTCCAAATTTACTTCTCCCCAGTTCATCCCTCACTGAGCCACTCCACCTCCTGACAAAACACAAAGGCATGGAGAGATAAAGACAGGAAGATTTGCTAGGATCTTTTTTTTTTTTACAAGTGTGTGTTGCTATCTAATCTCATCGCAGCTGCACAATGTGTTAGAAGATCCAACACCAGGCTTCGCTTCTTGTTTTCTCCTCGTCCTCTCTTTATTCCAGCTCTCCTCCCATCCCCGAGTATCAGGCCAGAGATCTCGGGGCTTTAATATGGCTGCCAGTGTGGCAGTGATTCTTCAAGAACAATGGGATGGTGTGTTTCTCAGTGGCTCCCTGCCGGCTGCAGATGGCACATTGTCTGCTCCTTCTGAAAAACACTCGCATCGTCCTGGCCGGCGTCTGCCCTTTACTTTGTGAGTTTTTTTTATTTTTCCACCTCAGTTCTTCTTCTTCTCTTTTTTTTTTGGACTAATACTGTATTTTTCTTTCCATGGTAGGAAAGTTCTTGACATGCTCAATGGATAAAAAAGAAAATGAAAAACAGAAACAGACTGGGAGCGTTGTAAAGACAGCAGGAGTGATATAGGGTTGGACTGTCGAGCTCGCCAACTGCAGTGGACATCTGTAGCTGGTTTATGGATTCGAAAAGACTTGATATTAAAGGACAAACTGTCTGAACAACATGTCTGGTCCATTTAGGTCCAGATGATGATGATGATGATGATGGTGCCTGCTCCAGTCATCTTGCCAACTAACACTAAACTCACCCTCTGCTCCTTTGGAAAACACCCCGCCCTCGGCGTCTGGTGGTAATCTAGATCACAATTAGGCAGCACATGGACAAAAATGACCCCTAATTTCGAGCGAGACGAGTCCATCAGGTAGAGATCATTATGTTCCAGCAGAGAACACGGCCATTTTAACAAAGTCATGGCTATTATCATACTTCATCTCTGGCCTGCTGCCACAAGCTCTCCCTTTAGCTTAAGGGGCGTGTCTGCTCTTGGAGTTTTTCATTTCGTTAACGTTCTACATCCAAATCTGTGTGCCAAGAACAGGACGGGTTCCTTTCGGAGTCTGATTCCTCATCAAACTTTTAGGAAAGACGTGTATAAAAATTTCTGCCAGATTTACAAAAAATGTCCATCGGCCATAAATGACCAAGCATGATGATGACACATTTACATTTAGCCGCGCCCACAAAACTCCATATAAACGGCAAAAAATGATGACTGTGAAAGAGTGCAGTAAATCTTCCATTAATGCACAGACACGCGGGGTGCCATTACTTTTTGTTGTTACATAACTGAATAGTTTTATTTGTCTTCATTTGTTTTTGGAATCGCTTTCTTCCAAGTCAGTAAAATAAAGTGAGTGAGTTTCATTAAATGGGTGTGTAATTGAGAGAAGTGACGTCAACTTGACGAAAATAAAATCGCAGCAAATCATCGACAATTACACGACTTGAGGTTCGCAACAGTGAGTCTCCTTTTACGTAAATTTACACAAACTCAGGAGCGAAATGTATGAAGGATACAAATGTTTTTCCAAACTAACTGTATTTTCATGAGCTCCACACTTAACTTCTCCTGCAAACTGTTTACGAATAATTTCGTTTGAATTTCTCATGAACTCGTCACTGCACACACACACACACACACACACACACACACACACACACACATATATATATATATATATATATATATATATATATATATATATATATATATACACACACACACAGTGTCTTGCAAAAGTATTCATCCCCCTTGGTGTTTGTCCTGTTTTGTTGCATTACATGCTGGTATTAAAATGGATTTTTGGAGGGTTAGCACCATTTGATTTACACAACATGCTGACCACTTTAAAGGTGCACGTTGTTTTTTTATCATGGCACAAACAATAATTAAAATGAAAAAACAGAAATCTGGAGTGTGCATAAGTATTCATCACCTTTCGTATGAAACCCCTAAATAAGAGCTGGTCCATCCAATTCACTTCATAAGTCACATAATTGGTTGATTAAGCTCCACCTGTGTGCAATCAAAGTGTCACATGATCTGTCACATGATGTCTGTATAAATCCACCTGTTCTGGAAGGACCCTGACTCTGCAACGCTACTAAGCAAGCAACATGAGAACCAAGGAGCCTCCAAACAGGTCAGAGACAAAGTTGTGAAGAAGTATAGATCAGGGTTGGGTTATAAAAAATATCCCAAACTTTGAATATCCCACGGAGCACCGTTAAATCCATTATAGCAAAATGGAAAGAATATGGCACCACTACAAACCTGACAAGAGAAGGCCCCGCCCACCAAAACTCACAGACCGGGCAAGGAAGGCATTAATCAGAGATGCAACAAAGACACCAAAGATAACACTGAAGGAGCTGCAAAGATCCACAGCAGAGATGGGAGTATCTGTCCATAGGACCACTTTAAGCTGTACACTCTACAGAGTGGGCGGGGCTTTATGGAAGAGTGGCCAGAAAAAAAGTAATTGCTTAAGAAACCATGTTTGGAGTTTGCCCAACAGCATGTGGAAGATTCCCCAAACACATGGAAGAAGATTCTCTGGTCAAATGAGACTAAAATTGATCTTTTTGGCCATCATGGGAAACGCCATGTGTGGCGCAAACCCAACACCCTGAGAACACCATCCCTACAGTGAAGCATGGTGGTGGCAGCATCATGCTGTGGGGATGTTTTTCATTTGCAGGGACAGGAAAGCTGGTCACGACTGAAGGAAAGATGGATGGCACTAAATACAGGGCAATTCTGGAGGAAAACCTGTTTGAGTCGGCCAGAGGTTTGAGACTGGGACGAAGGTTCACGTTCCAGCAGGACAACGACCCTAAATATACTGCTAAAGCTACACTGGAGTGTTAAAGGGAAACATTTAAATGCCTTGGAATGGCCTAATCAAAGCCCAGACCTCAATCCAATTGAGAATCTGTGGCATAACTTGAAGATTGCTGTACACCAACGCAACCCATCTAACTTGAAGGAGTTGGGGTAGTTTTGCCTTGAGGAATGGGCAAAAATCCCAGTGGCTAGATGTGCTAAGCTAATCGAGACATTCCCCAACAGACTTGCAGCTGTAATTGCAGCAAAAGGTGGCTCTACAAAGTATTGACTCTGGGGGATGGAATACCTACGCACACTGCAGATTTCTGTTTTTTTTTCATATTAATTATTGTTTGTGTCACTATACACAACCTTTAAAGTGGTAGACATGTTGTGTAAAAAATAAAATGGTGCTAACCCCCCCCCAAAAAAAATCCATTTTAATTCCAGCTTGTAATGCGACAAAACAGGACAAACACAAAAGGGGGGGTTTGAATACTTTTGCAAGACACTTTAATAGGAACTTGTTGTTGATTCTAAGATCCCTGTTCTTGGCTGCAGGAGTGGAACCCAATGCGTTCTTCTATTTTTCTGTTGCATGCTGAGATGCTTTTCTGCTCACCACGGTTGTAAAGAGTGATTATATGAGTTACTATATCCTTCCTGGCAAAAAAAAAGCTCGAGCCAATCTGCATTTCCCTCTGACCCTCTCTTATCAACAAGGCGCTTGTTTGTTTCCACCCACAGAACTGTCGCTCACTCACTCGATGATGTTTTTTGTTTTCCGCACCATTCTGTGTTAACTCTCGAGACTGCTGTGTGTGAAAAGCCCAGGAGGAGATCAGCAGCTTCTGAAATACTCAAACCACCAACCACCATCTGGCTCAAACCAACACCCATACCACAGTGAAAGAAAGTAAGTCGCACTTTGGGATCACAATTTTTCTTAATTTCTTCACCCATTTTCACACTCCTTATTCTCAGTTCAATAAATCACACAGTCTGTATCACTTCACAATGAACCGCAAGTCAAAATAAACAGCAGAACCTTAACTTTCCAACGAATCTACATGTTTGTCGGTGCGATAAAGCATTGTTGAGTAATCCAGGGTTGAATTCACAGCAAACAAAATAAAACAACAGCATTATTTCCACACTAAGAACGTATATCTGTACATTCCTAACTCATAGAGTTTCCCACCACCATGGTTCTGATTTTGCCAGATTCCAGACAATCCCCTCTACGCAATTCTGAAAAGATATCTCTCCTGCCATCAATTTCTGGTGGGATACATATGATGAAACATGTGGTTTATTATCGCGGAGCACCATACTTAAGAGAATACGGTAAAGCATTGACCAAAATTTTGATGGTTTTTGACTAAACGACGTCCGTGTACCACCACAGGGAACTTGATCATAAGCGCAAGGCAACGTATCTCATAAACACTCGACCACCGGACAACAAAATGTGTATCTTTATTTCCATAAGATAGATGGGTTTTTATCCAGCACTTATTTTTAATTTGTTTAAAAAAAAAAACGTGGGATTATTTACTAACAGATTTTACGGAAACTATTCACAACACACGTTTCATATAAAATGAGTTAAAACAGTTTTATTAGTCCACTCGCTTGTTGGACAGGTGACAGTATGTGTCGTGTAAGGGCGATAGATGGATGTAAGCGCAGGAAGAGTTTAATTGAAAGCACGCAAGCAAACATCCAAAACGAGTTGAAAAACAGGCAGTGGTTGCACCAGGCACAGACAGGATATCAGAGGGAATACAATACTCACAGTCCAAAAACACAAACAGGGTCAAAACCAGAAAAGTGACACAGAATACAAGGCTTTCGCAAAGTCTGTGTGTTACATTGCTCAGAGTCCTTATATAAATGTCTGCGCTGTGATTGAGCTCTAATCAGGAACAGGTGCAGGGGGATTAGTCCTAATGGCCCTAATACAGATGAAACCAGACAACTGTTTGACGTATCAAGTGTGATATTGGATGGTAACTCTACAGTAGTGGTGTAAAGTGAAAGTGCTGGTTCACTGCTGTCCCCCAGGCACCCAGCAGAGTCATGCCATAATAAATGTCGTAGTGTTGTTTCTGGTGCATGGCATGCGGTGTCAAAGAAAGGAATAAATATGTATCATAACTGCGATGTGTAGGTCATTATTGGTCTCACTGTCACAGTGATTTATTGAGGTGAAAAACACGACGCGACACAAGGCCATCCTTAAAAAAAAATCCGTTTCCTGTCCACCGGGTGAGCAAAAAAATTCAGTCGGGAGGGAGGGATTTTTTTTTTATGGATGGATAAGAAATCGCAATGCTGTGTTTGCTTTTTCTTTCAGTACTTTTTTTATTACAAAAGCAGACACATTTAATAAAATATGACGGTTTAATCAACTGAAACTTGTACAAAAATTTTAAGTTAGCATTTTAAATGCTGACTGCAACATTTGCAAAACTTTTACAAAGGTACTTAAAATGTCCGACACACGGACTTTTTGTAGTTCTAAATCGAGCGTTAGGCCGAGTTCGGATGAAATTACACTATTAAAATGATCACTGAATGATTTGTTTTTCTGAATCTTTACTATTTTGTTGTTCGCTAGAATACCATTTTGCGATTTCACACTTAAGCAAATGTTTGAAAACTCCGGATCGCCTTCCTTCATGGTGGCTGCCATTTTTTTGTGCCGCACGGCGCATGCGCAGAGCTGATTCAGTTCTATATTCTGCGCGGAATGCAGGGCTTTCCACAAGCGCCGGCTGCCGGACGTACAGCCGACTACACAATTAAGTCCAGCCGGCTACTTTAATGACTATTATTTTTGTAGCCCACAGGCTTTAAATATTAATTTTCGATTTTAATAAAATTAAATGTTTATCTAACGGACTGACAATAATGTCAAACTGAACCGCACTCATTTAAGTTGTGATTCGCGCTGTTTGTACCAATAATAACCACAAATTCCCCGCCGACTTCGTTGATCAAGGGAGAGTAACTCATCCGCGGCCCCGACATGCGGTGTGTGTGCGCGCACTCGGCGGAGGCAGTAGTGTGTCGGGGCCATCGGAGGGAACAGAAGCAGAGATGACGCTTATTTTGTCTCCGGTAAACCAGTCTTCTCTCGTTCAATTACGTGCTGGCATCAAAAGACACCGTTGGTTGTAAATGAACCCAAACTGAGTGGTTGGAGTGTATTTTCATACACAAATGGAGAAATGTTGGCTGAGTGTGTAATTGTGTCGCCCCACTGCAGACCGCTGTCGTTGTTAATTCATAGCATGCTCAGCTGCGTGAATGTGTCATGCACCGAAAATAAGAGATTTACAAGCCAGGAACGCCTCATGATGCAATACGCAAGAAAAGAAAGATGATTTACTGCCATTTTACTTTGTATTTGAGTAAAGTGAATAAATAAATGGTCTGTGGAAAATACATTTAATCCTGGGAACTATGTGCACAGGAGTTTATTTTGTGTTTACTCCCCCCCGGCTGGCTACTTATTTGTCATGGCTGGCTAGTATGAGTCTTAGTGGAAAGCCCTGGGAATGCGCAAATGCCAAGTTCGATTTTAGATTTATGAACCCGAAAAAAAAGTAAAAAAAACGGCGTTAAAAAAAAAAATTTCAACCGCACAAATGGCACTCACCCGGCCGGTGGACCGGAAACAGAACATTTTTTAATAATGGCCTAATTCGATGGTTCATTCATGGTGCTGTAATATTATTATTCTATTCAGGTTGATTTTGTAAATATTTTGCTCATAAACTCACTCATCAGGAGCTCCGCTTTTAGGCACTGACTAAATATCTATATCATAAGGACCATAAGATGCTATGGATGGTCCTTATCATGACCAAGATAAGAGCTTAAACATAAAGGAAGTGAAATTAAAAATAGCCTGGGGTTCATAAGGTTAAATCACCCTGGCTAGCGTGATCATGGTGTTATGTTTCGATTGATATCTATCCGTTATTTTTGATAAATCAGGACCTTCACAAACTACAGTCAACGATTCGCAAAGAACGTAAACCCATGAGCACTTACTTTCTTCGAATCAGGTTAACGTCGGTCTCACAAGCTGCACGACTTAATGTTATTAGATAAACCTCACCAGGACATCTGGTCATTTTGATGCAAAGTGGGTGGGGCCAATGTATTAGATAAAGCTGTTATTATGTGACCTGAAAATGGACTGAACGACCTTTCAGAGAGTGTGTGTGTGTGTGTGTGTGTGTGTGTGTTAATGGTCTGCACAGTTAAAGCACGCCTGATTTCATCCAGAACGCAACAAACGTTACGTAGGACGTGCACGCTGAAGAACCGGACAGGAAGGAGAAAACATCTTCCACGTCAAAAGAGTTTAAATGTGATGCTGACGTGGTGTCGTGTCGACTGGGCAGATCTCCAAGTCAAAGGAGGAGTCTTAAAAAAGAAAAATAAGAAGACAGAGTCATCTACCGGTATATCCCCCGCCCTATATACCAACTATATACCAAGTTTTAAGATATTATTTATCACATTTTTCAAGTTGTGCTGCAGGAAACCAACCCAACCTCTTTACACTGACCTCAACAGCCCATGGCATAAACCCACCGGACATTTTCATTTTTAGTTCGGCTAAAAATTAACATTTCTCACTTTTTTTAGTATCAAAAGGTACAAATACATTACTAAATCAACACATACACCAACTTCCAAGACCGTAACAATCATAGTTTTCAAGTTCTGCTCCGGAAACAAAGCCTGCCCCTAAGACTAACCTGAGAGACTAAGTCTGAAATTGTTTCCATGGAAACATGAAAAATTTAAATTTCTTAGGATGAAAAGTCACATCTGCATCACCATGTTAACACGTATACCGAGTTTCAAATCCGTATCATGAATAGTTTTGGATATATGCTCTGGAAATCAACATTGCTCTTAGAAACCAAGTCAAAATCTATTTTTTATGTAAAAATTTGAAAAAATACTTTTTTTCTTCAAAAATCCAAAATAGCAAAAGGCACCAGTTCACATGTTGCTTGATATGTATACAGAGTTTCATGAAGATATCTTCAGTAGTTTTAAAGTAGAACTGAAGTCATTTTTAAACGTGCTTTATTTCTTAATTAACGTGTTATTCAATTACGTTTTGGGTTTTAGTAACCTTATATCGTGACTCGTATTGGCAACTAATTGCAATTAAATATTATACTTATCGGCCTGTTCAGTTTTTAGCCGTGTTGAATGTAGTTCGTTTGGTCCATGTCAGGCGTCGTTTATCCGCGTGATCTTCACGAGACTTGTGCGAGACTTCGAAACGTGAAGCGTCAGCCAGGTGTCAGTGCCGCCGTTTTGAAAACTGTTTTTTAAACGAAGTATTGCACAAAAATGAGTTTAAATGACGATTACTGCCTACCTTTTTCAAACTTTCCTGATCGCTATCAAAACAAACAAAACTTCCGGCTTGATTACGTCAGCATTCGAAAGAGGGCGTGCGCGTCTTTTGACAACGTTGGCAGATGTCGGTCACTTTGATTTCCACTGTACGTTTTACTTCCGTCCTACGATGTCTCGCACAGGTCTCAACGAATCTCGTTTACAGCCATCGCTTTGACATACGGACTGATATATTACAGAGCATACAACCCCGATTCCAAAAAAGTTGGGACAAAGTACAAATTGTAAATAAAAACGGAATGCAATAATTTACAAATCTCAAAAACTGATACTGTATTCACAATAGAACATAGACAACATATCAAATGTCGAAAGTGAGACATTTTGAAATTTCATGCCAAATATTGGCTCATTTGAAATTTCATGACAGCAGCACATCTCAAAAAAGTTGGGACAGGGGCAATAAGAGGCTGGAAAAGTTAAAGGTACAAAAAAGGAACAGCTGGAGGACCAAATTGCAACTCATTAGGTCAATTGGCAATAGGTCATTAACATGACTGGGTATAAAAAGAGCATCTTGGAGTGGCAGCGGCTCTCAGAAGTAAAGATGGGAAGAGGATCACCAATCCCCCTAATTCTGCACCGACAAATAGTGGAGCAATATCAGAAAGGAGTTCGACAGTGTAAAATTGCAAAGAGTTTGAACATATCATCATCTACAGTGCATAATATCATCAAAAGATTCAGAGAATCTGGAAGAATCTCTGTGCGTAAAGGTCAAGGCCGGAAAACCATACTGGGTGCCCGTGATCTTCGGGCCCTTAGACGGCACTGCATCACATACAGGCATGCTTCTGTATTGGAAATCACAAAATGGGCTCAGGAATATTTCCAGAGAACATTATCTGTGAACACAATTCACCGTGCCATCCGCCGTCGCCAGCTAAAACTCTATAGTTCAGGGAGAGGCCGTATCTAAACGTGATTCAGAAGCGCAGACGTCTTCTCTGGGCCAAGGCTCATTTAAAATGGACTGTGGCAAAGTGGAAAACTGTTCTGTGGTCAGACAAATCAAAATTTGAAGTTCTTTATGGAAATCAGGGACGCCGTGCCATTCGGACTAAAGAGGAGAAGGACGACCCAAGTTGTTATCAGCGCTCAGTTCAGAAGCCTGCATCTCTGATGGTATGGGGTTGCATTAGTGCGTGTGGCATGGGCAGCTTACACATCTGGAAAGACACCATCAATGCTGAAAGGTATATCCAGGTTCTAGAGCAGCATATGCTCCCATCCAGATGACGTCTCTTTCAGGGAAGACCTTGCATTTTCCAACATGACAATGCCAAACCACATACTGCATCAATTACAGCATCATGGCTGCGTAGAAGAAGGGTCCGGGTACTGAACTGGCCAGCCTGCAGTCCAGATCTTTCACCCATAGAAAACATTTGGCGCATCATAAAACGGAAGATACGACAAAAAAGACCTAAGACAGTTGAGCAACTAGAATCCTACATTAGACAAGAATGGGTTAACATTCCTATCCCTAAACTTGAGCAACTTGTCTCCTCAGTCCCCAGACGTTTACAGACTGTTGTAAAGAGAAAAGGGGATGTCTCACAGTGGGAAACATGGCCTTGTCCCAACTTTTTTGAGATGTGTTGTTGTCATGAAATTTAAAATCACCTAATTTTTCTCTTTAAATGATACATTTTCTCAGTTTAAACATTTGATATGTCATCTATGTTCTATTCTGAATAAAATATGAAATTTTGAAACTTCCACATCATTGCATTCCATTTTTATTTACAATTTGTACTTTGTCCCAACTTTTTTGGAATCGGGGTTGTACGTTAGTTTTAATTTAGCCAAATAATAAAGCTCTGTTTTAATTTCTGTGAAATGAGCATAATTTCACCGGTAGTGAACAAACACACACACACACACACACACACACAGGAGAAGAGGACGAGGTCTTCATCTCAATTCCTCAATCAAGTGCTCACTAGATGTAGGGAACCTAAAGAGTGTGAATGTTGGAAACCTGATATCACTGATAATAAATTTTGATGGATTTACTGGACAAACTGGTGTGAATCGACCCCTTGGTCAAACAGACACCATCTTTCGTGTAAACAAAGCTTCATCTGTCTTCAATACGGTTCATTTTTGCACTGGTTTTGGTGGCTCAAATCAAGAAATAGATAAACGGTATTACCGTCTCCCCGCTATCGAGAAAAATGTTAACAAAGAGAAGCAAATGCTTCAAGAACAACGAAGAGATGAGTCGTTAACAAGAATATGATGAGAGGAGCTAAGCCTGAAAACTCCAGAGAAATTAGCGATTGTATTAAAAACAAGTGTCGCCAGGCAAAACAAGCCTCGCCCGGCAGCACTTATTTTATACTTATATGTTGATGATGGTAATATTTCTCAATCATCAGCTGTCAGGTTATAGTCCTATGAAAATCCATGACCTTGAATTTGACATTTCAGAGTCATTCAAGATCAAAGGTCATGGTGCCAAATGAAAGGCCATATGGGAGTTCCTATCTGCTCATAAGAGTAATGTCTATCAGCAACCATTTTTGAGTTATAATGGAAAATGTTATTTTGACCGAAAGGTTGACCTTTCCGGTGACCTTGACCTTCACCCGATTACAGCCAAAATTTAATCAGGTAACCTATAGACCACTGCCCACCTACCCTGAAAATTTGAAGTCAATCGGTGCAACCGTCTAGACGCTAGATTGTTAACAGACACAAACAAACAAACAAACAAGGTCAAAGGTCATGGTACCAAATGAAAGCCAAATATATGACTTCCTATATGCTGATAATGATAGAGATGTTTATCTCTAACTGTTTTTGAGTTATAATGGAAATTTTAGCAATGACCTTGACACCCCCCCCACACGACATTTGACCCCAACCGCTAAGAACACTATGAAAGATATCCCATCATGTAGCATATCAATGGAAGCAGAATTGAAAGATAAATATTTTGGATTTGGTTTGAAATAAATATGATGAATATGAAGGAAGATATCATGGGAAAAAATTATTTTGACCTTTTTGGTGACCTTGACCGGATGACCCTCAAAATGTTAGAGGTTCTATTTGAGACCAATGCCCACCTATCCTGAAAGTTTCATGAAGATTGGTCCAGTTGTTTTCCCGTAATGTTGCTAACAAAAAAAAACAAACAAAGAAACCGCACCGAAAACAATACTTCGCCCCCTGGTGGACTCCGTCCCGGGCGAGGTAATAAATAGAAAGTCGGAAGTGAGGATGGAAGAGTTTGCTTAAGAATCTCATTTTATTTTTTTCTGCTCGCATTCGAGTTAGGGTCTTCATGAAAGTGTTTGATTTTCTTACCGGTGAAGCTGCTTCCTTATTCGACACAGAAAACCCAGACTGGTTTCAAGCAACTTGGACATCTCATTATCTCTAGCCGCTTTATCCTGTTCTACAGGCTCGCAGGCGAGCTGGAGCCTATCCCAGCTGACTACAGGCGAAAGGCGGGGTACACCCTGGACAAGTCGCCAGGTCATCACAGGGCTGACACTCAGGCCCTGTCCACACGGCAACGGATTCAGGTGAATCTGATAAAATTGTTTATCGTTTCGGCCTGGCGTCCACACGGCACGGGCGTTTTGGGTGCCCCAAAACGAAATCTTTTGAGAACGGGTTCCAGAGTGAAAAAATCTGGCAACGGCCCCGTTGCGAAGTCGTCTGGATGAGTAGAACGGATTTGTTTACGATGACGTCACAACCACATGACTGTCAGTGCTTCACGCCGGGTAGAAGTGTAACGAACTCGATGCGAGTTGTCAACAAATCCTATAACTTGGTTCATGAAACGCGCTTCCAAAATATTTTCACTGTGAATATTTATTGTGTAATGGTGCAAAGTGAAAGAGAGAGAGAGAGAGAGAGAGAGAGAGAGAGAATAGCCCTTAGGGCAGAGTCTTTAGTCCAAACACTGCGGAAGCAGTATAACCAAAACCGCGCACCGCCCGTGCGCTTTCCAAAAATAATCCCGCCAGCAAAAATAGGAAAAAAAAAGGAGTGATCTCACCTCTTCAGATGTTGGTTTAAATCCGACAATACATTCCTCAAAATGGCGTAGAAGAACAAAGTAATCCATCAACGTGTAGCATTCAATTTATTCCGGACCATTAAAGAATTCTGGAGGATCTCAGAATGTTGGCGTACCGGCTTCCATCTACCCCCATTCATTCCTCTTTCTGCGTCTTTCATTTTACGCTACTGATTAATAATCAAAATTTTATGTGGCTGATGCTACAGAAGAAGGGGTTTATGCGCATGCGTCTACTTCTTCTATTGTTCTGGTGTCTCCGATGGGACCGTCTTACAGCGCACGTAGAGGTCTGGCATGTGTATTGCATCGTTTTCAGCAAGCGTTCCGTTGCCATATGAACCTGATATTTTACTGATCCGTTGCCCATGTGGACGCGATATTTAAAAAAAAAAATCTCATTGCCGTTGTAGCCATAGACACCCATTCACAACTACGGTCAATTTAGAGTCACCAGTTAACCTAACCTGCATGTCTTTGGACTGTGGGGGAAACCGGAGCACCCGGAGGAAACCCACGCGGACAACATGCAAACTCCGCACAGAAAAGCCCTCGCCGGCCACGGGGCTCGAACCCGGACCTTCTTGCTGTGAGGTGACAGTGCTAACCACCGTGCCGCCACCCAACTTGGACATAACTCAGTAAAAAAAAACAACAAGGAGCGACATGCACGATAAATCCTGAAAGAACAGAACAGATTAAGAGCAGAGAGCGCTGGAGCTTTGTTTCTGTTATCAGAGGAACACAGTCCTGTGCAAAATGTCACCATGGAGCCAGAGTGTCGTAATGAACCTACAGTTCGAGAGAGTTCTACACACACACACACTGAACTTTACAACAGCTGCATGTGAAAAGGAAATAAATCAACTAAGGCAGGGAAAACTATTTCGGATAAAACTGTTATCGTCCGTTACACACTGATCAACCTGTGTGACTCAGCTGTGCCTTTTGAATCGGGAATAAATGAAGAGGGAACTGAACATTAACCGTTTACTGAAATCATTATTACAACAATGACTATAGTTACTATCTATATGACTACAGCTACAATTGGAATGTGCGGATTCTGTTAGCGTTGTAATTATTGTACCGTCCACTTGCAAGTGACGTCAAAGCAAAATAGAAACCCGGATGTCGGCCACGTTGGTGGATATACAAATGTGGGGTCGAGCGACATTCCATACAAAACATAATCACGCATGCATGACTCTCTTTGCTTTTCTGCTGCTTTAAGCATTCTTTTAGCTCTGCCATATCTTTGTGCTGTATGTGGTCGTGGTCACAACCGTACTCGTGATCGTGGCACGTTCCAATTTTTTAGAATTCCGTCCGTGATTCGGAAAGAGGGCGAGGAAACTTTGAGACTTAGTACAGAGAGGAGACGAGGGGACCGGGACACTTTGTCCAACGACCATTTCATCCAAAGCCTTTTTCATACGCACTACCGATTATTTTACATTTCAGGTATTCCTGTGTTCGCAAACGAAAACCCCGCGAGAACGCTGCTCCGTGCCTAAAGATTTAACATGATCCAGCCGGATTTAAAAATTAATAACTCGGCTAACAGAGCTCAGAGCGAAGCCAAATTTTACAAGCGCCTCCCTCTAAGCCTTCCTCTTTGAAAGAGCATGGTCTTGGGTCAGTAAGACCGCGCCTCGGCCCGGGATTCGTGAACAAAGCCCCTGCGAGAGTGCTGCTCAGCGCCTAAAGATTTAATATGAGGCCATCCTTTAAAAAAAATCCGTTTCCTGTCCACCGGGTGAGCAAAAAAATTTTCAGTCGGGACAGAGGGATTTTTTTATATATATATATATGGATGGATAAGAAATCTCAGTGCTGTGTTTGCTTTTTCTTTCAGTACTTTTTTATTACAAAAGCAGACACATTTAATAAAATATGACGGTTTAATCAACTGAAACTTGTACAAAAACTTTAAGTTAGCATTTTAAATGCTGACTGCAACATTTGCAAAACTTTTACAAAGGGACTTAAAATGTCCGACACACGGGCTTTTTGTAGTTCTAAATCGAGCGTTAGGCCGAGTTCGGATGAAATTACACTATTAAAATGATCACTGAATGATTTGTTTTTCTGAATCTTTACTATTTTGTTGTTCGCTAGAATACCATTTTGCGATTTCACACTTAAGCAAATGTTTGAAAACTCCGGATCTCCTTCCTTCATGGTGGCTGCCATTTTTTTGTGCCGCACGGCGCATGCGCAGAGCTGATTCAGTTCAGAGTGCGCGTGCACTCGGCGGAGGCAGTAGTGTGTCGGAGGGAACAGAAGTAGAGATGATGCTTATTTTGTCTCCGGTAAACCAGTCTTCTCTCGTTCAATTACGTGCTGGCATCAAAAGACACCGTTGGTTGTAAATGAACCCAAACTGAGTGGTTGGAGTGTATTTTCATACACAAATGGAGAAATGTTGGCTGAGTGTGTAATTGTGTCGCCCCACTGCAGACCGTTGTCGTTGTTAATTCATAGCATGCTCAGCTGCGTGAATGTGTCATGCACCGAAAATAAGAGATTTACAAGCCAGGAACGCCTCATGATGCAATACGCAAGAAAAGAAAGAAGATTTACTGCCATTTTACTTTGTATTTGAGTAAAGTGAATAAATAAATGGTCTGTGGAAAATACATTTAATCCTGGGAACTGCGTGCACAGGAGTTTATTTTGTGTTTACTCCCCCCCGGCTGGCTACTTATTTGTCATGGCTGGCTAGTATGAGCCTTAGTGGAAAGCCCTGGGAATGCGCAAATGTCAAGTTCGATTTTAGATTTACGAACCCGAAAAAAATGTCGAAAAAACGGCGTTAAAAAAAAAAATTTTCAACCGCACAAACGGCACTCACCCGGCCGGTGAACCGGAAACAGAACATTTTTTTAATAATGGCCTGATTCAGCCAGAAACATAGACATGCAAGCGAGCAGCCTGCAACGACAAGGGAGTTAAACTCATCCCAGGGTCAGCAAGCGGCACGGGCCACTTAGTGTCGAAGCTGCTTGGGTCAAATTCCACTGAGAATTCCTCCTTTTTTCGAACAAATACCTGAAATATAAAATGACTGACAGTGCGTATGAAAAAGGCTTTGGATGAAATGACCTGTATTCATGCTCGATGGTTGGTAGATGTGTCTTATCTTCAGAAAAGTCTGACTTTTTAAAATAATATGTGTCACACACCTGTCTTCTCTTTGTATCGAATCTTCACTCAAGCGTTCAAATCGTGGTAATACTGAGAAAATTCATCGTTGTTTACAGACACGCTTTCAGCGGCTGTTGCTTTGTATATCCACCATCATGGCGGATGCTCATGACGTACTGTAGCACATTTAGATCACGTGGTTGCAAGTCATCTATTCGATAAAATTAAAATAAAATCTTGTTTGAAAGTCCAGAGCAAGATATTTTGTTATTTTGCAGAAAATTTGCTATTTTGTAGAAATAATAGAGTGCAAACAGCTCTGTAACTCGATGTCCTTGGGCCTGTTGAGTCATGGACAGCCGGGAATAGACTCCCATCCAGCCCACAGTTCAGGTCGGAGTCCTTTGAGAGTAAATGCTTTGGCTTTCGCAACATTCTGTTCCCAACGGATGATGTCGGGGAAAATATTTCCGTAAAGAAGGTTTTCTTGCTTTTGTAGTTTTTTATGCCTCCGCCACCTTAAGGTGCAGGAGGCATTATGTTTTCGGGTTGTCCGTCTGTCTGTCTGTGCGTGCGTCCGTCCCGAAACCTTGTGAACGCGATATCTCAAAGGCAAATGAAAGGAATTTCACCAAACTTTCACCATTTGTGCGCTTTGGGACAAACATGAACTGATTAGATTTTGAGATCAAAAGGTCACAGGTCAAGATTACTGTGAGGTCGAATGTCCATCCCCAAATCACAACTTAATAAGGCGTGTAGTCTACCAGGCGGAGGCATCCCTATCGACGCTGTTGGCATCGAGTTCTAGCTAGTTTTTTATGCCTCCGCCACCTTAAGATGCAGGAGGCATTATGTTTTCGGGTTGTCCATCTGTCCGTGCGTCCGTCCGTCCGTCCGTGTGTCTGTCCCGAAACCTTGTGAACATGATATCTCAAAGGCTAATGAAAGGAATTTCGCCAAACTTTCACCATTTGTGCGCTTTGGGACAAACATGAACTGATTAGATTTTGAGGTTAAAAGGTCACAGGTCAAGATTACTGTGAGGTCAAATGTCCATCCCCAAACCTTGTGAACGCCATATCTCAAAGACTAATGAAAGGAATTTCACCAAACTTTCACCATTTGTGCACTTTGGGTCAAAGATGAAATGATTAGATTTTGAGATCAGAAGGTCTAAGGTCAAGGTCACTGTGAGGTCAAATGTTTGTCCGAAAACCTTGTGAACGCGATATCTCCAAGGCAAATGAAAGGAATTTCACCAAACTTTCACCATTTGTGCATTTGGGGACAAACATGAACTGATTAGATTTTGAAGTTAAAAGTCACAGGTCAAGATTACTATGAGGTCAAATGTCCATCCCCAAACCACAACTTAATAAGGCGTGTAGTCTACCAGGCGGAGGCGTCGAGTTCTATCTAGTTTTTTAACTGTTCTTCCATGTCGGGACTCTTAAGGAAAAAGACGGTCTATTCCAATATGTAGCTAATGCTAATGCTAACGCTAGGCCACGAATCTGCACCGTCACTCCAGTCGTTTTGAGGAATTTTGTACAGATCATAACCGCTAATAAACTACAATTTCCGCGTATATCTATCCTTCGCTTCTTCCTGATTAAGATTATCCAAGTAATCCGGTAGTAGAGCTTTTTTAGCTGTAGTTTTCTTCGGACAACAGCAACAGCCGCCGGACATCTTCACTAGGCTTCAGTATGTAAACAAAAGTTCGCTTGTTCCCCAGGTATCGGGTAACGACGGTTGCTAACGTAAACATGACGTCAGTGCAAGGGATCTATTCCGACCTGCAGCCCCTGCTGAGTGTGTGTGTGTGTGTGTGTGTGTGTGTGTGTGTGTGTGTGTGTGTGTGTGAGAGAGAGAGAGAGAGAGAAAATCAGCTAATTAAATGGTGTTCTGCTACAACACCTGTACTGGGAACAGTGGTGATTTAATTACTCTGTGTGTGTGTGTGTGTGTGTGTGTGTGTGTGTGTGTGTGTGTGTGTGTGTGTGTGTGTGTGTGTGTAAGTAAACACTGCCAGCCCGAGTAAAGCCTTTTACACTGAGTAAAGCTGTGCAATATCATACATTGTTATACTGTCATTTCCCCATACTAATATTTCACACCTTTAACCGGAATTCCGGAATTTTTTCCTCCTAACATGTTTTGCTCTTTAATAAAAAGTAAACATTTATAATGGTTGTGGTGTAAGAAGAACAAAACACTTCAGGATTTGCAATTTTAGGAAAATATTCAACTTCATTTCAAAGCTCCTGGGAATGAAACCGCTATGAACAGCACGAGTCTCTGTGGAAACGTCTCACACGCGAGCTGCACAGCGATAGAGCTGGGTTCAGCAGTTTTATTATTTTGAGTAAAATAGATTAATTTTATATATATATATATATATAGTCCCAGTCAAAAGTTTGGAAGCACCTTCAAATTCGATGTTTTTTCTTTATTTTAATTAACTAAAAGACACTTCATGTCTTAAAGTAATGACTGACTGTTATTTCTCTTTACTTAGTTGAGCGGTTCTTGACATACAGTAATATGGATTACTACAGTTGTCGAACAGGGCTGTTTACTGTATTTTTATTATTTACTCTTTACTGGTTGACGGTGTCAAATGCATTAAGAAGGCAAGAAATTCCATTTTTGACAAGACACGCCTGTTAATTGAGAAGCGTTCCAGGTGACGACCTCATGAAGCTGGTTCAGATAATGCCAACAGTGTGCAAAGCTGTTATCAAGGTAAATAGTGACGACTTTGAAGAATCTAAAAGATGAAACGTTTTTTTAACACTTTTTTGTTTACCATATAATTCCATATGTTATTTCATAGTTTTGATGAGTTCAGTATTGTTCTACAATGTAGGAAAAAAATAATAAATAAATAAAAACATCGAATTTGAAGGTGTTTCCAAACTTTTGACTGGTACTGTATCTGTATACAGTATATTCATACCCACTGCTGTCAGACTGTAGAACACCCACAACTTGTAACGTAGCACCAATAACCTGTTTGTCGTTATATTTGCACTACTTCACCACTACTACCTCTGCCATCTCTCATCGGTGCAATAATATAGGTCTTAAACTATTTTTATACATATATATATATATGAGTGATTCCACGCTTATGGGTACTGAAATGGTGACATGAACTTATTTTTAAAAATTCACCTAAAACCATTTCTTTTTTTACCATCAGGTCACAGAACATGTAATCTTTAATGAATGATATGTTAAAAGATAACTTTAATTTTCTGAGATGTAATAAAAACATATTTATATGCCAAAGTCAGAACGTAACAGAAGTGTTGTGGACATATATATTCTCAATTTTAACAATGTAGAATTACTTTTTGAAACATAGGAAGGTGATGTTTTAGCAAATATAATTAATAAACGTGTGTAGTAGAATAAACATACACATTCTTTCAATAAGATTAACATGGTATATAGCTAGATTGTAATTAATTTGTAACAGACGCGAGATGGACAATCGTAACAGAAGTAATGTAACAGACATCATTTTGGAACTCATAGGCTTGACTTTGGCATATAAATGTTTTTATTACATCTCAGAAAATTAAAGTTATCTTTTAACATATCATATCATTCATTAAAGATTACATGTTTTGTGACCTGATGGTAAAAAAAGAAATGGTTTTAGGTGAATAAGTTCATGTCCCCATTTCAGTACCCATAAGCGTGGAATCACTCATATATATATATATATATATATATATATATATATATATATATATATATACACACACACACATACATACACACACAGAGTCTACCTGTAATGTGTAATTTTTTCCGAGCCTCTCAATAGGGCAACATTTCTATACTTTTTCATGGTAGATAACGCAAATAGCCCTCTGTATTTAATCTTTCGTTTGTCAAATTTTTATTTCAGTTTTATTTTGTTATCTGTTTGACATTTTCTTGCTACTGTAACACGTGAATTTCCCCGATGTGGGATGAATAAAGTGAATCTAATCTAATCTAATCTAATCTAATCTAATCTATAAATAAATAAATAAAATTCTGATCATAAAAAGTAAAAAATTTAAAAGAAGGAAAAATTAATGTAATAAATCTGTCAGAGTGATTAAACTACAGTCAGAGTTTTAAAAAAAAAAGTGTTGAGTCAGAAGGGAGACGGTCAGTAATGCGCGCGTGTGTGTTTTCCAGGCTGCTGCGTCAGAAGGCCTATTTTCTAATGTGATTACACGGCCCTCAGCCTCGACCCAGGAAAGAGACATCTGGAGACACACACCATTACTCTCTCTCTCCATCTGTCTCTCTCTATCTGTCTTGCTTTCTTTCTCTCTCTCTCTAGTTGTCTGTCTGTCTCTCTTCATTTGTCTGTCTGTCTGTCTGTCTGTCTCCGCATTTCTCTCTCTCTCTTTCTAGTTGTCGGTCTGTCTCTCTCCATCTCTCTGTCTGTCTGTCTCTCTTCATTTGTCTGTCTGTCTGTCTCTCCCCATTTCTCTCTCTCTTTCTAGTTGTCGGTCTGTCTCTCTCTCCATTTCTCTCTCTCTAGTTGTCTGTCTCTCTCTCCATTTCTCTCTCTCTAGTTGTCTGTCTCTCTCTCCATTTCTCTCTCTCTCCAGTTGTCTGTCTGTCTCTCTTCATCTGTCTGTCTGTCTCTCTCTCCATTTCTCTCTCTTTCTAGTTGTCAGTCTGTCTCTCTTCATCTGTCTGTCTCTCTGTCTCCATTTCTCTCTCTCTAGTTGTCTGTCTGTCTCTCTCTAGTTGTGTCTCTCTCTCCATCTGTCTCTCTCTCCATTTCTCTCTCCATCTGTCTGTCAGTCTCTCCATTTCTCTCTCTCTCTCTCTAGTTGTCTGTCTGTCTCTCCATTTCTCTCTCTAGTTGTGTCTATCTCCATCTGTCTGTCTCTCTCTCCATTTCTCTCTCTATAGTTGTCTATCTGTCTCTCTTCATCCATCTGTCTCTCTCTCTAGTTGTCTGTCTGTCTCACCCTCCATTTCTCTCTCTCTAGTTTTCCGTCTGTCTTGTCTGTCTCTCTCCATCTGTCTGTCTGTCTCTCTCTCTCTCTAGTTGTCTGCCAGTCTCACTCTTCATCTGTCTCTCTCTATCTCTCCCTTTAATGGTCTCTCTCTAACCCCTTTTCTCTCTCTCTCGGTCATCATTTCTTCTCTCTCTGTCTCTCCATTTCTTCCCCCTCTCCAGTCATCCTTCTTCCTTTCTCTCTAACGCCCCTCGCTACATCTTTCTCTCCCTCACTCTCTTTTCATGTCTCACTCACCACCTTTCCCTTCTTGTCTCACTCTCAGTTTCCTTCACCATCTAGTTCTCCATCTTTCCCCATCTCTCTCTCTCTCTCTCTCTCTCTCTCTCTCTCTCTGTAGTGATCTGAGGTGAACTCTCGTTCATCACTTACACTTCTGCCATGAAGACGATCCCAATCCCAGCTGTAAATCAGGACACGCCCGCTCCTGACCCTTTTTCTCTAATAGCACCGAGACGCTTGTGTCCTTGAGCTCTAATTCCTCCTCCACCCCAGGCACGGCCCTGACCTCTGACCTCTGACCCCAATATCATCCCAAACATTTAATTACACTGTACCTTTGTGTGAACTGAGCGGAATTAAAGAGAACCGTTTCCTGATTTCCGCTGCCAGGCATCCTGGAATTAGGGCCCTAGATAGGGAACAGAGTGCGCACTTCTCCAGCCAGGAAAGGAGACATTTATTTAAGGTTTATGGAAGGAGTCTCCAGTGTCACCGCTTCGTAACAGTCATAAAACTTTACATGCTCAACTTCACGTTAGCTTTGATCTCAGATTAAGATTAAAAATAAACACACACTCCGATGCGACTCATGCTATGAGATTGCTAACAAGCTACTCTCTTTTCTTCTTGGGTCATGGCTGATTTAGCCACGCCCTCCATCCAGCTCCTCCCTCCTGACTGAGAGATAAGGAGAGACTCGAGTACGCAGCCGTAGCTTCACACCAGACTTGTACAGAAAACGTGTGTGTGTGTGTGTGTGTGTGTGTGTGTGTGTGTGTGTGTGTGTGTGTGTGTGTGTGTAGACAAATTAAACTCTCATGTTCATACGTTCTCTCAATATGACTCAGTCAGCAGAGCTTTGTTTGTTTGTTTGTTTGTTTGTTTATTAATAAATATCCGATATTCCCCGGCACTCAGTCAGAGCATGTGATCTGTGCGCTTCATACTAAAAGTGAATCGACTCTGAATCGACTTAGCTACAGGAAGTGAATCAGAGACATGCCGTGTGTAATGACTGTATAAAACATGCACAGTGTACCATCTCTAAACAGTAAATACACCCCAGGTCTAGTGCCCCTGCTGGCTGGCTGCAGTATAATGTCTAGCTCCGCCCATCTCAATGTGCTGCAATGACAAAATCGCCTGTTTTTCCACATCACTTTTCTCTTTCTAAACTATCTTTCTGTCTACAGTGTCTCATTCGAACAGTTAGTTTTCGCAACGCTGATATCTCTGCAGAAATTAGTTTTTAAAACTATATCGTAAGAAGGCATGGCTACACTTAGTAATGACATGATTGACAGCCTTGGAGATGCACTGGATCTTGGTATTGTGAGAATGGCTTTGGGGGCGGGGCCTACCAAATGAGTAGGTCTATCTGATTTAGGGTCTCATCTCTACTGAGGAAGCTAAAATTTGAGAACATGGCAGAGGGACTTTGGTTTCATTTCTATAGAACGGAAGGTGGTGGAGCCACGCTCTGCATGTTTGTTTTTTTTTATGGTCACTGGCTGTGTGTTTTGGGATTTTAAATTTTTTTTACAGATACTATGAGCTGCTAAACAAAGCCAAAGGAAAAGAGAAAAATAAATAAAAGTTCCACACACGATCAGATCCACAAAACACTTTAAAATGCTCTATTTATGTCTATAATTATAGAGTTAATTATTGCGTGTGGGCTCTGTGTTCTCTGTGCTTGAGTCATTTTTGAGATCTCGACACACATTTGGTGAACGTTTGTTTTTCATGTTTTTGTGTCGCTAAATAAATAAATAAGTAGCAAATAAACTAAAAGTGGCAGCACGGTGGTGTAGCGGTTAGCGCTGTCGCCTCACAGCAAGAAGGTCCGGGTTCAAGCCCCGGGGCCGGCGAGGGCCTTTCTGTGCGGAGTTTGCATGTTCTCCCCGTGTCCGCGTGGGTTTCCTCCGGGTGCTCCGGTTTCCCCCACAGTCCAAAGACATGCAGGTTAGGTTAACTGGTGACTCTAAATTGAGCGTAGGTGTGATTGTGAGTGTGAATGGTTGTCTGTGTCTATGTGTCAGCCCTGTGATGACCTGGCGACTTGTCCAGGGTGTACCCCGCCTTTCGCCCGTAGTCAGCTGGGACAGGCTCCAGCTCGCCTGCGACCCTGTAGAACAGGATAAAGCGGCTACAGATAATGAGATGAGATGAACCAAAAGTCTCAACTTCACTATTTTGGGAGATTTATTTGTTTGGAGACTTGTTGAGTTGAAAGTTTCTCAGATAAGAGAAATAATGTATTTGAGATTATAATGTTGATGTAAACCAAACAGTGTTTTAATTCCATGTCTAATCTAATGATCATCACCATTACCATCAAATTAGATGTAAACTGGTAGATTTGACACAATTTAATCTTATTTTTCTGTCAAACTTCAACTTTTTTTTTGTCCAATAGAGACACTATTCTGAACCGTTTCCATTGCAAACTTTTCAATATCATTGTTAAGTCTGAACTCTCAAACAGCTCTTTGAAAAAAGTGAGGACCAGCCAAAATGTCCTCACTTCCCACAAATGCCATAACTCTGTAAAAAACATATTCCGGTCCTCAATATGTAGCAAACACACACACACACACACACACACACACACACACACACACACACACACACACACACACACACACAGCTGTCGTTCCATCTTTGTGGGGACCCTCATTGACATAATACATTCCCTAGCCCCTCACCCTAACCAACCCCACCCCTTACCCTAACCCCACCCCTTACCCTAACCTAAACCTCATTCTAACCTGAACCCTAAAACTAAGCCTTAACCCTCAAACAGCCCTTTGAAGAAGTGAGGACCAGACAAAATGTCCTCACTTCCCATAGATGTACTCGCTCTGTTGGGAAAAAAAACAAAACAAAACACACGTTCTGGTCCTCAAAATGTAGCAAGTACAAGCACACACACACACACACACACACACACACACAGCTGTCGGTCCATCTTTGTGGGGACCCTCACTGACATAATACAGTCCCTATCCCCTCACCTTAACAATTACCCTAACGCCACCCCTTACCCTAACCCCGCCCCTAACCCTAACCTAAACTTCATTCTAACCTGAACCCTAAAACTAAGCCTTAACCCTCAAATAGCCCTTGAAGAAGTGAGGACCAGCCAAAATGTCCTCACTTCCCACAAATGTCTTAACTCTGTTGGTAAAAAAATATGTTCTGGTCCTCAAAATGTAGCAAGTACAAATACACACACACACACACACACACTCATAGCTAGTGAATACACACACATACACACACAGCTCTAGTTTCATCTTTGTGGGGACCCTCATTGACATAATACATTCCCTAGCCCCTCATCCTAACCATTACAACTAACCCCACCCCTTACCCTAACCCCACCCCTTACCCTAACCTAAACCTCATTCTAACTTGAACCCTAAAACTAAGCCTTAACCTTCAAACAGCCCTTTGAAGAAGTGAGGACCAGACAAAATGTCCTCACTTCCCACAGATGTACTCGCTCTGTTAGGGGAAAAAACAAACAAACAAACAAAAAAATGTGTTCCAGGCCTCAAAATGTAGAAAGTACAAGTACACACACACACACACACACACACGTTTGTCTCACTATCCTTGTGAGGACCTTCTATTGACATACTATTATTGCAGTTAATTGACTGTTCTATCCAATAAAGGTGAAAAAAGCCCCAAAAAATATCTTTAAAAAATAAAAAATGAAAAGGAAACTTTTTGGCTCCTTTATTATTATTTTTTATTTGTACTTAAAAAACACAACAACAGCAATTTCCTTGTGGGAACCATCCAAATGTCCCCACAAGCTCAAAATCGTCATATTTTACTATCCTTGTGGGGACATTTGGTCCTCAGTAGTATATAACACACACACACACACACACACACACACACACACACACGCGCACACACACACACACACACTATCATATCAATCACAAATTTCATCTAGTTTTCCTGAAGTGAAATTCACACACTTATTTGAGTAAAAAGCTTCTTCAGATATTTCACAATTCCAGCTTTCTAAACGTTTCCTTCTTTGAAGCTTTTGAGAAATGTATGGAGGGTCAATATTTATTGTCGTATTGTAGGTTATTTATACTCCACAGGTTCTCAAACTTAAACTGAAGCAGGCTTCATGGAGGGTTTTTTGTTTGTTTTGTGTTTTGTTTTTGGTCCCTGAAAGTTTCTGTTCGAGATCATTGGCTGGTTAAATTTTTACAAAAATCCCCAAACACAGACAAACAGCAAACAACAGAACGCACTCTTCTGAAAGGTATGAGAACCTTAAAGTGTTCCTGAAATCAAAATCTGTTTTATTAGAACTTTTTGAACCTGTTTCTGAGTTTTACAGACAACAATATGATCATATATGTAGAAAAAAAAAAAACAACAACCCAAAGGCCTGATCGATATGACAATATAACACCGATATTACGATAAATCACACCACAATACACTTTACTGAGATATCGCCGGTGTTTTTATATCCTTTTGTCACATTTTTTTTCACGTATCAATTACAATCTGATCAGACGCGACTGATCTGATGTTTGATTTGATAAAGTGTATTGTCTTTTTTCTCCTTTTCAGTTTTAAGCATTTTGTAAACATGAAATTAAAGTATCATGACTCTACGTGGAAATGCTAGTGTTTTTCTGACAGTTTCTTAGCAGTCCTGTATATCATGATGCAGATCATGAATCGGAGAAATGTCTTCAAGTATTGTCCTGGAGATGTTTTTGTTTGTTTTTAAGAATTCGTCACTTCCAGGAAAACGATCCTCTCCTCCACAGCTGCAACAACAGCAACAAAAAGACGGCTTTTGTTGAACTTTTTTCTCCGTATTTACCTACTTCGCTGTGCTGTTGTCAGGTTTGGGTGTGGCATAGGGTATCTCGTCACCTGCTCTGTTACAAAAGGAAGTCTTTTTTAGCATACGGAATCAAATCCTGGCTCTTGATCAGGGCTGGGCGATAAGACAATATAATATGAATATCATGATAAATTGTGCGACGATACACTTTTCGGCAGATGTCTTGATATTGTGATATGTTTTTAAGATTTTTTTTTATCTTAAAAACTTTGGAAGCAGATTTAACTAGCTCGATTTAACTAGTAATTTGCACTAGCTGTTACAAACCGGGACGTCTGGTCACTGAACCCTATAGATCCGGAACGGTAAGAGATAAAGAATGACACTTAGTGAGGAAAAGTTTTACCCTGTTGCCCTGAACAAAATTTGAAAAAAATCATGAAAATTGACAGTGATCCAGATCAGTACCAAAAGTCATAGCAACGTAATTCAGCCCAGAGGTATTCTTCATGTGAACGTTGGTGATTGGTTGAAAACGGAGGGAGAAATAGCATTCTAAAATTTGTAAGGAGAAGAAGAAGAAGAAGAAGACCTAGATAGAGACTGTGAGTAAAGTCACAGTAATTTGCGCTAGCTGTTACAAACCAGGACGTATGGTCACTGTACCCTATAGATCTGGAATGGTAAGAGATTGAGAATGACACTTAGTGAGGAAAAGTTGCGCCCTGCTGACCTGAACAATATAAAAAAAAAGATTGAAAAAATCATGAAAATTGACGGAGTTATACGTGATTGAAAAAAAAATCCTGTGTTTCATGGATCATTCTGGATCAGTGATCCAGATCAGCACCAAAAGTCACAGCAACGTAATTCAACCCAGAGGTATTCTTCTTCATGTGTAATTTGGTGATGATTGGTTGAAAACTGAGGGAGAAATAGCATCCTAAATAGCATTAAGAGAATAATAATAATAAAGTAGAAAGATGCTGAGTGAGAGTAACAATGTGCGCCAGCGCAAACGAATAAGTTGATATTTTCTGTTCATTTATTCTAAACTAATTCCGAAAGGTTGTTTTTTTAACCGCAGCACCATGTTTTATGCCAGCGGGTTACTAAGAACCCGTCTGTATGTACATCATGAAGCGTGTCGTGTATTGCAGAAAAGAAAAGTCTTGAGAAATTGCGATACGATCTTTTTGTCATATCAGCCTCCCTTACGCTCGACACATTTCACGAGGACAAAGCGTTCTTCAGATGCCCTTCACCATGTTCTCCAGAGTGTTTCCCTACCAGAGCTACAAAGATCCCTTGAGGACTGTATAATATAATATAATATAATATAATATAATATAATATAATATAATATAATATAATATAATATAATATAATATAATAATAATAAAACAAGATAAGAACTATTTGCAGAGGTGAAGTATGTACTTCTGAGGCTTTACACCGTTCCTGGACATCACTAATATTTCCAGGACGTCTCTCATGTCCACTTTTCCTATTCCCGGGTCTTTCCTATGTCTGAAAACTATCCGTTTTGCCCTGTACGTGTAGTGTGTGTGTTCGCAGGATGGAGTGGTGTGGATCTGGAGGGTAGATGGTGCAAAGGTCAGCAAGGGGTCGCTGAAAGACCCCCGAGGTTTGAAGATGCAGCTGGTGAAGGCGAAGGAGCGGAATTGAAAAAAAAAAACCACACACACACACACACACACACACACTTTGTGCGGAGTGAAAATCCCAAAAGCACGGCAGCGCAATGTGAGAAGGTCGTTCGTTGGAGAATGACTCTCAAAACTCTCTCTAATTAGCTCGGATGATCTTCACGCTCTGGTGCTTTTGGGAAACAGGGTCTCGTTTCGCGTCTTTTAGAGGACACGCTTTGATTTATCCCTGTTTCGCTTAGATCTAATGATCCTTCTGTATAAGGAGTTTCCTGACGGATAGTTAGGTTTTGTTTCAACAAAGAAAGAAGGAATGATTTAGAGCCAATTTGGTGAGCATCGAATAAATAACTCGGACGTTGGCTTTTTAAAGGCAGCCAGGCGAGAGAGGAGTGACTCTGGCCAAGGTTCTTCGTGCATTCCTCTGACAAGGCTCCTTTTGTTGTGCCGAGTCGTCCACCATCTTAAACCTCGACAATGGCAGGAGGGAACGCAGTCAGTTGTCCGAGGAAGAGCAAGAGCACATACTACATCTGTAGTGCCAGAACCCCCTCCCTTCTTCATTGATCTACCCTTCACTCCTTGTTTCTCAGACACTCCTGCCCTCCCTCGCACTCCATTCGCTTTTTTTTCCTACTTGCTCCCCCTTCCTCACTTTATTTTCCTTCTTCCTTTTCTCTCTCGACCACACAAAAGCTCCTGGTCCCAAGATTGCGCTCCATTCAGCCCACTTCTCTCCATCCATTCAAATCCACAATCGCCTCTTTCAGGGACAAGGAGAAAGACATGATAGCATGTGGCACCGCCGCTCGAACTTCTCTCGGGAAACACTGGCGCTACGTTTACGATTTTACCAATGGATCGGATCGTGTTCGTAAACATATTAAGCTTTAAAGCGAGACGGCCTTTCAAGTTCATAAAATCGGTGAAATCTAGTTCCCTCTGAAATTTGTTCTTTAATTTGATGGGATTAAAGCAAATAAGGTACATTAAATCGCTTGCTTCGTGCAGTCAAGCAGACAGAGGAAGTCCGTGTGCGCATGCGCAGGTTTACCTTTGAGCGTGCACTGACCGTTACATCATTCTGTCGCTAAACGAACGGCTGATCACACCGAGGTGCTCGCTGAGCGCCCATATTTATTAGTTTGGTCCTGCGTTTCCTTTCCTTCGTATATAACGTAACGTCTTTTCTTCTTGCTTTCTTTCCGTTACTGTAGTCGGTCTTTCACGTTTCGCACACTCGCGTCCATTTTTCTCTCCTGTTTGAAATTTGTATCCCACAATGCCTTGCGTGAACAGAGAAAGCCCACCACGTAATGCATGACGTAGTATCTTGTATTGGGTCATGGTGAAGCAGGAAAAAATAGCGGAGAATTTAGGGCCACATGGAAATAAAGTCATTAATTGTTTTATTTAAAAAAAAAACTAATAAATTTGTGATTCTAATTCAGTAGCATTCAGTCACTAAACAAAAATAACTGGGTGTTGGGAAAATTCTTTTTATAACCTACACATGAAAAATCTGAAAGACGGTCTATCCTCCACAACTACAGGTCAATATCATGTTAGCTAACGTTTGAGTTAGCTAAATTTGAGTGTATCGATTCGTGTATCTCGCTAATGAACAAGTGAACAAGACACGAGGATGAAGCTTTGCCTCAAAATGGAACCTGTTTGTTTCTGAGTGATAAGGACTGGGATTATAAATCATTATAATCAGTGTGTAGGTGTAGAAGAATACAAACAACCCGAGTACTGAGTGTGTTTACAGGAGGTTCAGCAGCTCGACAGAATCCAGGTGAGATGGTCAACATTAAGGCCACGATGACAACAAAATAAATCCATCAAACCCTCAATTAAAAAAACCCAGAAGTATTACAGCGGGCTATTCCTTGTTGTTATGATTAATCGAGACGTTAGATCTGTTCTGTCATGTTTTAACGATTCCTCATTAACACAAACACAGAAATTAGCAGAATGGGAAACAATAAAGTTACTGAAAGATAATGGTCATGTCATGATTTAATAAAAAAATCTAATTCCTTTTATGGTCCCAGCTGATGATTAAATATGAAATAGATCCTCGCTGATAGATTTCTGGTACCAAGAGTTCTGGCAAAGTAAACATGAGTAATAGCAACTCGATAGAGACTGTGACTAAAGTGACAGTAATTTGCGCTAGCTGTTACAAACCGGGACGTCTGCTCACCGTACCCTATAGATCCGGAAAGGTAAGAGATAGAGAATGACGCTTAGTGAGGAAAAAAGCCCGTTTTTCATGGATCATTTCAGATCAGTGATCCAGATCAGTACCAAAAGTCATAGCAATGTAATTCAGCCCAGATGTATGAAATTCATGTGAAATTTGGTGATGATTGGTTGAAAACTGAGGGAGAAATAGTGTCCTGAAAACATTAGGAGAATAATAATAATAATAAAAATAAAAAGAAGAAGAAGAAAGTAGAAAGATCCCGAGTGAGACTAACAATCTGCACTACCGCTGCTAGCGCAAAGTAATAACCACACATGCTTTTGTCGTATAACTCATTACGCAAATGAAACTATGGAAAATAATTAAATCAGACCCATACCATTCTTCATCATTGACGCCGTACTTTTAGTGTGTCTCTTTTACCTCTGCAAGGTGAGGACAGTGTACAGGATCTTTACTCTAGGATGTAATTCCAGTCTCATAAATCTTCTTTAACGAAATACAATATCCACATTTCATACTAAAGCAAGGAAACAAGGAAAGGTAGAATCTACAGGAATGTAAACCCTGTTA